>NC_134790.1:12872956-12885456 GCF_046742065.1 Oratosquilla oratoria
GGATTTCCAGAGCACCTGTTCCAGGATCCCAGAACCTTCCTTACATGGCCGACTTCCTGGCTTAAGCTCCTCACCAGTTATGAACCTACCCAGGAGATACCACAGACAGGATTTCCAGAGCACCTGTTCCAGGATCCCAGAACCTTCCTTACATGCTCGACTTCCTGGCTTAAGCTCCTCACCAGTTATGAACCTACCCAGGAGATACCACAGACAGGATTTCCAGAGCACCTGTTCCAGGATCCCAGAACCTTCCTTACATGGCCGACTTCCTGGCTTAAGCTCCTCACCAGTTGTCAACTTACCCAGGAGATACCCAGACAGTATTTCCAGAGCACCTGTTCCAGGATCCAAGGACCTTCCTTACATGCTCGACTTCCTGGAATAAGCTCCTCACCAGTTATCAACCTACCCAGGAGACACCACAGACAGGATTTCCAGAGCACCTGTTCCAGGATCCCAGAACCTTCCTTACATGGCCGACTTCCTGGAATAAGCTCCTCACCAGTTATGAAGCTACCCAGGAGATACCACAGACAGGATTTCCAGAGCACCTGTTCCAGGATCCCAGAACCTTCCTTACATGCTCGACTTCCTGGAATAAGCTCCTCACCAGTTATCAACCTACCCAGGAGATACCACAGACAGGATTTCCAGAGCACCTGTTCCAGGATCCCAGAACCTTCCTTACATGCTCGACTTCCTGGCTTAAGCTCCTCACCAGTTATCAACCTACCCAGGAGATACCACAGACAGGATTTCCAGAGCACCTGTTCCAGGATCCCAGAACCTTCCTTACATGCTCGACTTCCTGGAATAAGTTTCTCACCAGTTATGAACCTACCCAGGAGGTACCCAGACAGGATTTCCAGAGCACCTGTTCCAGGATCCCAGGACCTTCCTTACATGGCCGACTTCCTAGCTTAGGCTCCTCACCAGTTATGAACCTACCCAGGAGATACCACAGACAGGATTTCCAGAGCACCTGTTCCAGGTTCCCAGAACCTTTCTTACATGCTCGACTTCCTGGCTTAAGCTCCTCACCAGTTATGAACCTACCCAGGAGATACCACAGACAGGATTTCCAGAGCACCTGTTCCAGGATCCCAGAACCTTCCTTACATGCTCGACTTCCTGGCTTAAGCTCCTCACCAGTTATCAACCTACCCAGGAGATACCACAGACAGGATTTCCAGAGCACCTGTTCCAGGATCCCAGAACCTTCCTTACATGCTCGACTTCCTGGCTTAAGCTCCTCACCAGTTATCAACCTACCCAGGAGATACCACAGACAGGATTTCCAGAGCACCTGTTCCAGGATCCCAGAACCTTCCTTACATGCTCGACTTCCTGGCTTAAGCTCCTCACCAGTTATGAACCTACCCAGGAGATACCACAGACAGGATTTCCAGAGCACCTGTTCCAGGATCCCAGGACCTACCCGACTTCCTTTCCTTAAGCGCGGGGATCGATACGAAATGCAAAGTGTAATTATCGGTAATCGATGAGCGACGGTGTGCCTGGGCTGGGGAGGCGACCCAGTGCAAACCCCCGGACACCAATAAACGCGAGGACACTGATTTATGAAAACGGTATAACGCCGTTTGCTCGACCATCCGCCGCCGTGAGTACGTTTTGAACCAATCCTGTTGAGGTATTTTGCAATGGCACATGCTCCGTGTGTGCGTGGATATAACACGGTTGTATATATCTTTTTGTATGTTTTCTATTTTTCCGAGTAATTTAGCAGTACATCAAACCGTCTATCAACTTATCTATGCATATATCTCTTCACCAGAGATATGTACGTGGAATCGAAAAAATATATATATATATATATATAATATATATATATATATGTGTGTGTGTGTGTGTGTGTGTGTGTGTGTGTGTGTGTGTGTGTGTGTGTGTGTGTGTGTGTGTGTAATGATAAAAATAAGATAGACAAATAAATAGATAAAATAAAGGGAAGTATTAGTGTTTGGCCTCGCATAACAATGGATGTGACTTTTTTTCGTCTAAAACAGATAAATGAACTACTTATTGATCCAAGAACTTGCCCAGTGGGGAGCCGGCTTACCCTCAGGGGAGTGGGCAGCAGTTGATCTTTGTGAAGAGTGTGACTGAGTTCAACTCACTACTTCCGATCTTGGGTCTATTATGTCGTCAACCAATGAGGCCTTTGTGTTAGATCGTTATTCATCCATTCATCCATCTATGCATACATCCATCCACCCATGCACACATACATACATACATGAATACGTGAAGAGTTCAGAGGAAACTTGGAACCTCAAATAAGTGATCTTGTTTGACAAGCAAAAATAAACGAATAAATAAATAAATAAATATATATATATATACATATATAAACAAATAATATTAAATAAATAAATAGATAAATTAAAATATGTAAATAAACAATCAGAAAAAAACGTGGCCGCTGACATGAAAGAGAAAAATTACTGTAGCTTACTGTTACTGAAGTTACCGAACATCTGTGCTATGGTAACACGTTTCTTTCTTTTCTAGAAATATAGGATTCTATACTCTTCAACACGTTTCTTTCTTTTCTAGAAATAGAGGATTCTGTAATCTTCAAGAGTTAACACAAAATTCAAAGGGTTCTCGATTCTCTCTCTCAAAAAATATATATAAATAAAAAAATAATAAAGACAAATCAATTAATAAATCAGTAAATAGGTAAATAAACAAAATTAACATAAAAGCAAAATAAACAAAGAAATGGACCAAAATAATGAAGACAACAATAATGATAATAGTAATAATAACAATATTGATGAAATATACGAAAAGGATCGGTGCATGATATGACCGAACTTTTGTGACACGAAGAAACGAAATAGAGTGAAACAGAGGTGACCAACTTCCTACACATTGGCACCCCTGCTGGTATGCCATAAATCGACAGCCAGTGACATACAGTAGTAATGATTATATGTTTATAGAAGACCAAGCAGAGCCAGGCTTACCAACCCTTCCACAACATGTGTGGTTTTATGCTTTTCTTTTTTATCTTATTTATTAATCTATCTATTCATATTTATTCATCTACTTATTTGTTAATTTGTTTATATTTATTTGTTTATATTTATCTATTCATCTATTTTTATTGTATTTATTTATCCAGTTTTTCATTTGTTATTTGATCTATTTATCTATTTCATTATTCATTTCTTTAATTATCTATTCATTTATTTCTTTATCTATCTATCTATTTACCTTTTCTACATTACAACAGAGAAGAGGTTAAGATGACTGAAGACATATCTACAAGACAGATTAAAAAAAAAAAAAAAAAAAAAAAACTCAAAAGAGACACAATGGTCCTGACATCTACTCACCAGAGGTCTTTGGGTCAAAGACTCACTCGAAGTTCGTATCGACCTTCGAAGTGGAAGGTAACCAGGCTCTTCCACTGGACGGAGGAACTTTTTTCACAGCAGGAGGCACCCCTCAAAAAAAAAAAAAAAAAAAAAAAAAAAAAAAAAAAAAAAAAAAAAAGAGAGAGAGAGAGAGAGAGAGAGAGAGAGAGGACAGAGGCTAAACAGTGGGTGGTAGACAGGAAGACAAACCGTCCGACAGGAAGAGACAGAAGCTTCCCTGACGGAGACAAATGCCCGGCGGACGGGAGAGAGGATGAAGGATGACACTTATGTCCTTCTGTTGCCATCAAAAGATTGCCATGAAGCCCCCACGTCACGCTATATTGACCCCTATTTGTCCCTGTCATTAGGGTCACACAGGTGTTGCATTGATTGCCAAATAAATCCAGCAACAGCCCCGGTGTTGCCAGGGGTTGGGATTATTTGCCAGGCCGGCTGATCGATGGACGTTGAACGTATAAGGGATAATGCTGATATTGATAGCTTTAGGCTGGCTGTTCACATATATCGTTATTTCTCTCTGACTGCCAACGTGTGTTTGTGTATACGCGGTGTGGTTTCTCCTACTGCCGGGGTAGATACATTGAGGTCTATTATGATCAACGCGAGATAAGGATAGAAGTGCTCAGTAGGCATGTGCAAGTCTTCTGCCACATACCTCCTAAGCTAGGATACAACCCCTAACACATATCTCCTAAAGTCCTCAATAGCAATAACCCCGTTTCATACTCGACTATCATTTCATTTTCCTAAAGACTTTTCTTTCCCTCCTACGAAAACCGATCCCGCGAGAGTGGGTGGTCTGTCCTAGATAGTCCACAGAAGCAATGGTAAACTAGAGATGACGTTTCGAGGAAACGTTCTTCGTGAGAGGGAGAACGGGAAACAAGAGAGGGTGATGGACCGTTCTTCAAAGAATGGGTAGTTGAAGTCGAGGCTTTCGTCACGTATACGACACTTATGTTATGCTGTTCTTCCAACTCCTGAGGCAACGATCCAACACTAAATAAAATCGCAAAGCATCCAGTTCGTGGTCCCAACTTGTGGCCCACCAAGTGTCCACGGACCACAGGTAGAGGTTCACTGAAACAGACCATCATGAACTGAACTTTCTCACTTTCTCATCAGACGCAAGGTAGGCTATGCCTGCCATTGTCCGGCCTCTACGGATCTTCGCCCGGAAGTCCTCATCTCTAATTATTTCTTGCAATTTTCTTCGTCTTTGTTCAGCAGCTTCTTCCAATGCCGTGTCCATCGTTTCCTGGGGCGTCCTACCGATCTCCTACCAGTGGGAACTGAACTATTATGTGTTATTTCACTTAACACCTTCCATATCGGGTAGTACTTTTTCTTCTATTCAGGCTATTCTATTCATCTCTACGGGAGACCTTTGATAATAAAGGTGTTGGAGCCTATTTTGATACACGCCTTCCCGATTGTAATCGTCTTTCGGGGATACTTCATGAAACTAGAGGCAAAAAGTCATTACGTCATGAATGAGGTATTATGCTTTTGGTTCGTACATTCTCTATATAGAAAATAACCATGTTAACCCATTCAACTCCGATGACAAGATGTCTTGTCATTTGGTCAAATAAAACAAAAAATCATAATAAAACAACAAAATGTTTGATGATCAAACAGCACCAGAAAAATATGACGTCATATTTTTCTGGTGCTGTTTGATCATCAAACATTTTGTTGTTTTATTATGATTTTTTGTTTTATTTGACCTAATGACAAGACATCTTGTCATCGGAGTTTAATGGGTTAAGGATTATTAAAAAAACACAAAAATAGAGGGACATTTTTGAAAAATGGTGAAAAATGTATAGAAGAGGGATTTCGTATTTGGTTCTTAGATTTGATAAAACCCAATGAGTATTAAAATTTATTACCCACTTTCTGGGAAAATTAAAATCAGATATGAAATAATCTTTATATTTCGACCACTGTGGTACAGAGGGAGGTTAGCGCATAGAGAATATATACAGATGTGAGGTAATACTAAAATGAGACGAAGGAAGACTTATAACCACATTAGAAAATAAAGAAAATACAGACATGCGTTTTTTTTAATGAAGAATCTATTGAAAAAATGCATGGCATATGTTTGCAGGGATATGATAGGAGCTCAGTTACTTAATTCCCTTTTTTTTGTATATCGTGGCTGACTTCTACAAAATTATGCAGAGTTCTACAAGTACCTTTCAATATTTTCAATGGTCACATTCACAAAAGTGAACAGTTTTCTGCTGAACGTACGAGTATTACACAGATAATCTTTCACTTTAAAATGTTTAGTTTACGAATATGGAAATAAGATGTTGCTCCAGGTATCAAAATGCTTTCTTTCGAATATTTAAGTTAAAAATTAGTCGGTATTACTAGAATTTTGCGACTCCTGATATGTATTTTCTTTATTTGTCGTTTTGTTATATATAAGTCGATGCAAAAGTAGAACGACAATTCAGAATGAAGATATATGATAGATCAAGAAAAAATATAAGAAAACTAGTTATTATCTATTTATATACCCAGGGTATTTCACATATGTGGAAGAGTTCCTTGGTATACAGATAGAAACTAGATTATCCTATAACTTTATTTAGATTTAATATAATTTTTCATTTTGATTTGTCGTTTTACCTTGGCATCGTCTCTTGAGCGTAAATAGGGAGAAGAATAGACGTTTTGTATAATTCTATTTAGACTCATTAGATTTTCATTTTGAATTGTCGTTTTAATTTGGCATTGCCTTTTGAACGTAAATAGGGAAAAGACTAGACTATTTATATTTAGATTAATTAGGTTTTCATTTTGAATTGTCGTTTTACTTTGGTATCGTCTTATGAACGTAAATAGGAAGAAGATTAGATTTTTTTTATAATTCCATTTAGATTCACTAGGTTTTTAATGTGAATTGTCGTTTTACTTTGGCACTGCCTTTTGAGCATAAATAGGGAGAGGACTAGACTTCTTATAATTCTATTTAGATTAATTAGTTTTTCATTTTGAATTGTCGTTTTACTTTGGGATCGTCTTATGAACAAAAATAGGGAGAAAGCTAGACCTTTTATAATTCTATTTGGATTCATTAGGTTTTCATTTTGAATTGTCGTTATACTTTGGCATCATCTTTTGAGCGAAAATAGGGAGATGAGCGCCATTTTCTACACCGTGGGAAATTTGTTGACATAAATGTCACGTCCAGACCCATGGGCACGTCCAGTGACGTGACTCTGGCCACGTGACACTAAACACAAAAATCAAATCACATTAAGGGAGAGTTGGGTGGGGAAGGGCAAACTTACAAGACTTGTGATCTGACTGTATAGCAGCAAGTCCTCTGAAGAAGACCAAGGTGGTCGCAACGTTAGGGCAATAAAATCTATTCCCAACACATCTTCGTTTGCCCCTCCCCACCCAATTCTCTCTCATTTGTCTTAAATAAATCTTAAAAATCAAATTAAGTTTGTGGATAGAATAATCTTGATGAAAAAGGAGCTACAGAAGCTGATGGTGCCATCTGGGGAAGTGTGGAAGAGGAGGAAGATGAAAATGATGAAAAAGAATGACAGAAGAAAGAAGACAATGAAGAAAAGGATGATTTTTTTTTCGGTAAACGGTTTAAGAGAGCGAATAAGGCAAAGGGAATTAAAAAAAAACGAAGTAGTAATAGTAGTAGTAGTAGTAGCAGTAGTAGTGGTAGTAGTAGTGGTAGTAGTAGTATTAGTAGTATTATCAGTAGTAATGATGATGATGATGATAACAATACTGATAATAATATTAATAATAATGATGATAATAAACTACTTCATAAAGTTAATGAAGTTAAATAAAATCCTTGATTCAGTAAAGAAATTTTAAAGGGTTAAGGTAAAAGAAATGGCTAAGATTGAGTTGACAGACATCTAATCAGAATGAAATTTAGAGGTGATGAAAAGAAAAGAAAAACAATCAAAAAATATATATAGTACAAGAAGGCTTCAAGAGCCGAGTAGAAATTAATGTAATATTGAAGTCACCCCTTACTCGACGAAAACGAATACAAGAACATGGTGACACGAGGTACTACTAGTACCGCGCGTGTCTGGTAACCGCGTGGGGATCTCGGGCATGCGTTCTAATCCTGACCACGGCGTAGAGATTAGGAAGGGCAACTCCTGTGAGTAATGGCCCCCTCAATCGCTGTTGACCTCTGACCTGAGGTGACCTCGGCTTCCTCCAGGTATCGTTACAATATGAACTGTTCCGGATCACTTGTAAGGTCGAGTCCCGCGCGCGCGCATGCACACAGTGGGGCAATGGTAGAATTCCCGGTTGCCACTACGGCGGTCCGGGTTCGAATCCCGCCCAGGGCTGAAATAATTTCAGTATCGCTACACTGCGAGTCGTTACTCCAACTCTCGTGGGCGGGGAGTTGGGTGTGTGTGTGCGTGTAAGGTCACAGCATTACCCATAGATCGGTCATATATGAGCTCTGAGCTCTCTTCCAACACGTAATCCAAGACCATGGTGAATACACACACACAGAAATAAATAAATGAATAAATAATAAATAAATGAATGAAAATATATATAAAAATCCTCAAGAGAGACTGAACCCTTTCTATACCCATGGGACCCTATGAAGATAATTGAAATAACTTAGTGACAGCCAGAACGGAGAGAGGAGTAGTCCTTTGTAAAGCAAATTAGAATATATTACGATATATGAAGCAGCCAACAGGAGACGTTTGAGTTCTTACCAATGTTAAAAATAAAAAAGAATAAAAAAAGGAGAATAGAGATGAAGAAGATTGAAAAAAAAAAAAAAAGGAAACAGAAAGGAGATTGTTTCCTGAGAATCTTACGAAAAACACAAATTGATTTATAATAAATAGGACGAGAAAGAGAGAAAAAGAACAGAAGGAAATGGAACCAAGAACGAACGAGATAAAGATGACTTTCAGGAAACTTTAAAAGAAAAAAAAAGTGGATTTGAGGTATACTTTGCGTTGGAGATCATATATACTTATATAACCATACACGTATCATTGCATAAATATATGTATATATGCTTATGTATACAAATGTATATGTATATATGTGTGTATGTGTTACTATATACACTGTGTGTGTGTGTGTGTGTGTGTGTGTGTGTGCGTATATGAATTTACACACGAAATATACCCCGTTTCTAATTAATCACGACAAAACTAACCCTCCGTTTCTCTCAGATGAATAAAATCCCCTGACAGCAAATATATATACATATATGTATACACACACAAATATATATATATATATATGTATATATATATATATATATATATATATTGTATTGCTCCAATGTCCGGGCGAAGCACTCGCGCCGCAGTCATTATCCCGGCCGGGTGCAGGTCGGACCTCATGAATTTTGCTATCAGACATCAGAATGATTTCCCACCTCCAATATTCGAAAATGACAAACCCGGGAAGGTGATTTTCGTATTGCTATGAATCATTATCGATATTACATTAAACACACTATTAGTATTCATGGATTTCACAATGTCCCAGGCAGATTATTCAGCGCCAGGATATCACTGATGAGATTCAGTTTTCTTTTTCTTCTATGCTTATTCATATGTATATATATATATATATATATATATATATATATATATATATATATATGTGTGTGTGTGTGTGTGTGTGTGTGTGTGTGTGTGTGTGTATTCACAGGACGGAATACACACATGGAGAACAGTTCACTTTGTAACTAGAAATATAGCGAAAATATTATAGAAAACATAAGTATATATACAAATACACACACACACACACACATGTATATATATATATATATATATATATATATATGTACATACACACACACAACTGATTCAAGCAATACTTTAGAAGATGGAATAGTAAAAGCAAATAACAATAGGAACGTAGAAACTCTCTATGGACACCTTATCCTGTATATTGCAACTAGGTAAACACACACACACGCACACACACATACACACACACACATACACACACAGTACCGTAAAGTTGTCATAAAGACTGGTACCTGTGTCGTAACAGTGTGTCAACAGCCTGAAGAATCCGACACGAGCCGTTCTTCTATCGCGATAGTCATTCATCGAAACCACAGGAAATAACTCACCGAAGCCACCAAGGTTAGACTGATGCAGTCACCCCATGAACGTCCTACCCCAAGTCTTAAAGTTATCCACTCAAAGAAAAACGTTCCTTGAATGCAAAGTAATATGTCTTCGTATAGATTATCCATCCACAGTGTTATAGAATATTTCTATAGTTAGATTTCATGGGTAGAGTAGGATTTGGTGATTGTTGCCGTGCCAATGAATTCTACATGTGTCTTAACGATTTTGAGGTGAGTGGATCAGAACTTGTCGTGTTTATGGAGGAAAATTCTTATATATTTCACAAAGCAATAACTCGTAAATGTCACCAGCAAAACCACCTCCTACCAGACAGATACTGCAAACTAAGAAACTGGTGAGTTAGATCAATCGAAATCATAGCATCTCTAAATATAAGTATAAATAAAATAAAATAGTTTATAGTCAAGGAACCCGATCAAGCTATCTGGATAGAAAAGCCAAGAGAGAGAGAGAGAGAGGCAGAGAGAGAGGAGAGAGAGAGAAGAGAGAGAAAGAGAAGAGAGAGAGAGAAAGAGAAGAGAGAGAGAAGAGAGAGAGAGAAGAGAAACAGAGGAAGAGAAGAGAGAGAGAGAGAGAGAGAGAGAGAGAGAGAGAGAGAGAGAGAGAGAGAGAGCTGTGGGAATTTTCAGACCTTGGGAGCTCTTACTGATGTACACATATACATACATATACAAATACATATGAATATACGTACACATACACATATTCAATGAATACATTATACATATGTATGTTATATATATATATATATATATATATACACAAATACATATACAAATATTCATATACATATACACATACAGTACATAAGCATATACATACACCGGTACATGCAAATATACATATCCATACACATATACGTGTACATATATACACATATACCTGTATATATACATACCCATATACATAAACACATACAGTATATATGCACATACATATACACGTACACATACAGTACACAGGCATATATACATATACACGTACAAAAACATACACATACAGTACACATGTATACAAACATATAAATACAAAAACATACATATACACATACAATCACACACACATAAACATACACATATGATCACACAAACATATATAAACATACACATACGACCACACACATACAGTATACATAAACCTACATATAAAATCATATACATACATAAACATACACATACAATCACATACATACATAAACATACACATGCAATCACACACACAGACATACACAGACACATACAATCACACACACAGATACACACTTGACATTTACGAGTTCGATTCAGCGCCGGGGCCGGCTTTTCACGCTTCTCTTGGATTCACGGCGCGGATCTGATATTTTGGTGTTGCCTTTCCGCTCCAGTCTCAGGGTGCATACTAATTGGTGCATCAGTGCAACGAGGAAATTCATTATCCCCCCCCCCGCCTTCGGACCCCCTCCCCCCCTCCCCTGTTTGACCATTTTCCGCAGAGTGGATCTAAGAACACCTGTGACAAAAGTATGGTGGATAGCAGTAGGTGTATTATATATATATATATATATATATATATATATATATATATAATATATACATATATATATATATATATATATATATTTATGTGAGTGTATATATATATATATATATATATATATGTGTGTGTGTGTGTGTGTGTGTGTGTGTGTGTGTGTGTGTGTATGTGTGTGTGTGCGTTTAAATGTGTGTGCATTGTATATTTGGCCAAAAGGCATAGACACACAGAAACTTAAATACGTGCATTCATATACATCTGTACCTCAAACTAGATATTGTGACATACAAAGACGGGTCACTATGAGCATAGCTCCCCTTTCCGAATAATACAACTAGGTAAACACACACACACACACACACACACACACACATACACATGCACAAGTGCTTAGTTATCCTTACAGATATTAATCAAAGCAAGTGTTCTGTCTACCATTCATCATCCACGTTTTTGTGATATATGTATTGATAATCAGAATGCTATCAGAGGAAACCAGTAACCGGGAATATCGTACTTTGCAAAGCCCCAAATTACGCCGTTAAAACGAACGGATACGAAGGCAGAGGGACAGGAGGGGGTGGTAGGGAGTGGGAGTTGGTGGTGAGGGAGTGGCAGTTACCCAATTCACGTACCGCACCAATGCTTGAGCTTTGATTAACCTTTCAGTTTCATCATTAACGCTTCCCGTACCGTGTCGCCCTGTATGGATTTTATTGATGTCGTTAGGGGGTTTAATTAAGGGTTTAGATCAATTGTAGGAGTTTCTCCCTTCCCTACGTGCTTGGGGTAGAGATTGAACAATTGAGTGCTGCTGGGATGGACAATCAACAGTTGATTATGTTTTGTGATATACATTACATTACATAACCTAACCTAACCTAACCTGATCTAACCTAATATTCTACAGCTGATTATGGTTCGTGATACATAGCCTAACCTAATTTGATCTGACCTAATATTGTACAGTTGATTATGGCCTGATCTGACCTAGTGTTTCTACAGTTGATTATGGTTCGTGATACATAACCTAACCTAACCTGATCTGACCTAATATTCTACAGTAGATTATGGCTCACGATACATAACCTAACCTAACCTAACCTGACCTGACCTAACCTAGCCTATGTTAGTTATGGTAGAGATTCTACCGTTGCTAAGTGTGAGGGATAAATTCTACAATTAAGTGTAGTTGGGGTGGAGTTGCTAGAGATAATTCAGTGTGTGTGTGGGGGGGAGGGGGAATTCTACAATTGGCCCAAGGTTTTTTGTTAGACCTGAGCGTGTTACCGGGTTGAATAAGATCCCCTGGCGGTAGTTTGACTAGAAAGGGTAGTACTACCCGGTTTAGAATAGATTAAACGGATCAATTCTTGAATCCCGCCCCCTACGTGCTCGGGGTGGAGACTGTACAATG
>NC_134790.1:12887956-12898656 GCF_046742065.1 Oratosquilla oratoria
TCCTATATTTCGGCTATCAACTGTAGCCCTCTTCAGGAAAGTTTATCTTCTCCGACTGTGGGTTCCTGTGTGTCATTTACAAATGTGCTACTACATTTCTGTTTAGAAATATATATATATATATATATATATATATATATATATATATATGTATATATACATATATATATATATATATATATATATATATATATAATAAAATTATATAAAATAAAAGATAAGATATAATAATAATAATAATAATAATAATAATATAAATATAAATAGATACAAGATAAAAAAATAGGAAAGTAAATAAAATGAATGAATAAATAAATGAATAAAGACAAAAATGAATAAACAGATAAGTAGGCAAATAAAATATATAGCAACAAATACAAATGAATGACATACATATAAATTATAAAATAAGAAAAGACACAAAAACAAACAGAACAAAACAAAAACAAGTAATAAATTAGAATGAAGTAAAACAAACTAAAACAGAAAGAACTAAGACAAGCAAACTAAAATAATTAAATGAAACAGAGAAAACAAAATTAGATTAAATAAACAAATGAAAACAGATACTTGACAAATGAGTGAACGCGTAAACAAACAAACAAACAAACAAACAAACAAATCAATTAGTAATAGACGAATAGATAAGAAAATTATCTTCTCTTTGGATTCTGCCTTAATCTTTTTGGTTCTCATTTGTGTCATTATTTATCGTTCGTTTTTTCGTCATCCGCCTCCGTTTTCTTTGCCTTTTTCCCTTCTTCGATTGCTTTAACCTACTCAAACGGTGACAATAATTTCTTTGGTTCTAATTACCTTGTCACATACGGCAATCAGCCTCCAGCAGAAAAATATGCAGCATTATTGGTATCAGATAAGCATTATATCCTAAGCACCATAGATATCATCATCATTGTCGTTGTCGTCGTTTTTATTATCATTGTCTTCATCGTCGTCGTCGTCGTCGTCATTATCATCATTGTTAGTATCTCTATCAATACCATGATCGTTATCGTTATCGTCATCATCACTACCGTCACGATTATGATCATCAACATCATTATCTTTGTCAACATTATCACCATTAATTACACCACCATCATCATCATCATCATCATCATCACGACCATTATCATCATAATTATCTCACTATCATTAACACCACCACCACCATCATCATTATCATCTTTGTCAACATTATCACCATTATTTACACCATCATTATCACGACCATTAACATCATCATAATCATCTCGCTATCATTACCACCATCACCACCACCACCACCATCATCATCATCTCAGACATCAGCATCACCACCATCATCATCTCAGACACCAGTATCACCACTACCACAACCGTCACCACCACTATCACCACATCCTAAAGTATCTTCACCACACCTCGACTCCCACCACGACTCTGAGCATCACACGATAGAGCGGCAGATTCTTCACGACGAGACCCTTCAACCAAGTGACATCATTTAATCATTTTATTCTGGCTAGAAAACGAGCAATTTCTACCAAACCCTAAGGTTAATCTTGATCTGTAGGTTAGGAATGGTTAAGGTTTTAACTAGGATGGGGTTTAATTCTTTTGGTGGAAAGGGATTTGGTGCTCTTGGGGGACGATAGAACGTGGACAAGGAGGAACCGTCTTGAAGAGGATCCGGACTTATGAATGAGAGTTCGATAGTGACCTTTGCGAGAACGAGGAGACCGATAGTTTGTCAGGATGCAATCACGACCACAATGAGTCTTCCCCCCTTCCCCCCTTTCCCCTCTCCACCCCCCTCCCCTCAAAAAAAAAAAAAAAAAAAAAAGAGAGAAAATAAAATGGGTTTCGTAGTACACACTTGGTCTGCAATTTACTCGTCCGTCAGCAGAACGTGCGATATATTGTAAATATGTATTTTCATAGAGTACCAACTAATGGAAGAGTGCATGATTTAGCGTCATGCACTCGACTCCAAAGAGGTCAGAGTGATGATTAGAGTGGTCTAATTGTCTGCGTCCATGATTTGCAAGTCGTTCTCGTGGAGGAGGAGGAGGAGGAGGAAGAGGAGGAATAGGAGGAGGAGGAAGGGGGGGAGAGGAGGAAGAGGAGGAGGAGGAAGAGGAGGAGGAGGAAGACGAGGAGGAGCAGGAGAAAGAGGAGGAGGATGGGGAGGTGGAGCAGGAGGAGGGGGAAGAATAGGAGGAGAAAAAGGAGGAAGAAGAGGAGAAGGGGATTTGCAAGTCGTTCTCGTGAAGGAGGAGGAAGAGAGGAGGAATAAGAGGACGAAGAGGAAGAGGAGGAGGAGGAGGAGGAGGAGGAAGAGGAGGGATTTGCAAGTCGTTCTCGTGGAGGAAGAGGAGGAAGAGGAGGAGGAGGAGGAGGAGGAGGAGGAGGAAGAGGAGGAGGGGATTTGCAAGTCTTTCTCGTGGGGGAGGAGTACGAGGAGAAGAAAGAGGAGGAAGAGGAGGAGGAGGAGGAGGAGGAGGAGGAGGAGGAGGAGGAGGAGAAGATTTGCAAGTCGTTCTTGTGGAGGAGGAGGAAGAGGAGGAAGAGGAAGAGGAGGAGGGGGAAAGTGAAGGGCCTTCAGAAGTCTTGGAGAAATGACTTGGTGTGGGTGAAATACCCTCAAGGAGTAACGGTGACGATGTTCGTCAAATGACTTTTGGAGGAAGTGCGAGTAACGGTGAAGGGTAACCGTGGTAACTGTGGTGGTATTTCGTGGTAACTGTGGTGGTATTTCGTGGTAACTGTGGTGGTATTTCGTGGTAACTGTGGTGGTATTTCGTGGTAACTGTGGTGGTATTTCGTGGTAACTGTGGTGGTATTTCGTGGTAACTGTGGTGGTATTTCGTGGTAACTGTGGTGATATTTCGTGGTAATTCTGAAACCAAATGAGATATGTCTAGTTTCGGGAAATGGGTGAATGTACTGTATAGAGCACAGTTTCCCAGGCCTGCGTTGGTCAAGACATCTTGTATGTTAAATATTTCTGTTGCAAATTATATGAATTCAGTACAATGGTCATGATGATGTTTACATTGTCTTTTGTAACCTTACATCACCTATTCTTACATATATGTTTATTATATTTGTCCCCTACTTTTTACAGTCAACAACTAGTCATATATATTAACACATATGCGAATAGATTAGTGGGGGAGATGATATCATGAGGATCATATTGGAATCGCCTGAAATTAAAAAAGTTTGGTAAACGCTGGTGCAGAGTCTAACGTACGAAAAAAAAAATGGGACGTAGAATCTTAGGAAAGGCGAAAAGAAAACGAAAAACCGACATACCTAACTTAGTAGTCGTACTTAAGGATTTATAGAGCACATACATAAGAACACATACACACACACACACAATACATGCACACACACACACATACACGAGTCCATGACCATTAATTTGTAGAATGTCTACAAAAAACTCCTTGTAACGTAACGTCCCGTGACTTATGTCGATAGTCAGGAGGCAACCCCCCATAGAGGTTCGGTGAAGAAATATTGATCTTTATGACATCACCATGTAACGGGGTGAGGAGAGAGAGAGAGAGAGAGAGAGAGAGAGAGAGAGAGAGAGAGAGAGAGAGAGAGAGAGAGAGAGAGAGAGAGAGAGAGAGAGAGAGAGAGAGAGAGAGAGAGAGAGAGAGAGAGAGAGAGAGAGAGAGAGAGAGAGAGAGAGAGAGAGAGAGAGAGAGACAGAGAGAGGGGGGGTGCTAATTACTGTAGGTAGACCCATAAGTGGCCTCGCCATACACACACACACACACACACACACACACACACACACACACACACACACACACACACACACACATATACAGTATATATTGTGTATCTGTGTGTATGTGTGTGTGTGTGTGTGTGTGTGTGTGTGTGTGTGTGTGTGTATGTGTGTGTGTGTGTGTGTGTGTGAAGTCGACAGGGTTTATGGCGTGACGGTATTAAGTCTAATTATTGTCCTTATGATGTGTGACATGGTATGACCAGGGGAGGTAGTGTGTGCATTTCTACATGTATACATACGTACACATACACACGCACTCGTACACATATATGTACACACACACGCGCACGTATGCATGTATATAAACATGTCCTCACGTACATGTATTATCTATATGTATATATATATATATATACATATATATATATATATACATATATATATACATACATATATATATATATATACACACATATATATACATATATATATATATACACACACATATATATATGTATATATATATATACATATACATATGTACAGATACATGTACTTTTTGTATGTGTATGTGTTTACTAAAACTCTCATACTGGTTAACAAATGGGATATTAACTACTTGAGCGTGAGGGTGACATGCCTTCAAAATTCTCTAGAGACTATAAAGCCTACACTAGACAGTTCCAAGTCCACCTGTTATCCCTAGTTCTACAGTTATCTTATCTTCTCTTTAAACAAATTTATTCCCGATTTGACACATTTCTGCTCGTCTTCTATCATGAAAACTCTGAACTTTTAACAATTATATACATACTTTTACTGATAACAAACGGACATATGTGAAAGAATATAAACAAAAAGAATCTTAGCTACATATATATATATATATATATATATATATATATATATATATATTTATACAAACATATATATATGCCGATGGCTTTTTCCCCCTTACAAGGGAGGTAGCCAACGTCTAAGGCATAAATCCACTCCCACCTATTCCATCCCCACATACTCCACTCCCATTCACCACCCCTCCCTCCCTCTTTTCTTGGCTCTTCCTGGATGACGGGTCATCCCTGCATCTCGTCCACTGCCCTGGGTCACAAACAATACAGCAAGACACAGCACATCCACAGCAAAGCCGCTTCACTTAATCGGCGACCCCCCCCCTCTCCGTCCCTTTATCTTACCTAATAAGGCTTAAAAAGGGTCGAAGGCTAACATAGGATAGTATAAAGGATTGGATCCTATATTTGGGTTCTATAGCATCAATTTTACCTTCTTACTCTGAATTGCAAACCTGTGACACATTTGCTCGATTTCTGTACACCCCCTCCGCCAAGGCCATGAATTATAAATCACTATAATGTTATATGATTCATAAATCACGGCCCTAATGATTCATAATTCATAATATGCCTGGCAGAAGACACACAAGATTCTGCCAAATCCCGTCAGTAGTATACCAGTGCTAGGTTTAGGAAGTAGGTATATATATGCTTATGTTTATACATGTATATGCATACATATAATGTACATATACAAATACAAATACGTATACATATACATACATATGTACACTCGCGATATTTTCATGATACAGAATTTTTTTCTTCAACTTTTATCTACAAGAAAATTACGTAATTGTAAGCTAAATACTACATAGGAAAATATATCACGCACTCGGCAAAAATATATAGATTAACGTTGTGAGAGCTACAGAGTGAGTCAAAAATTTTGCTCGTGACTGTGTGTATATATACATACATTATATATACATATATTCATATATATATATATATATATATATATATATATATATATATATATACGTGTGTGTGTGTGTGTGTGTGTGTGTAATTTTGACAATTTGAAATAAACTCTCCTACTGGGATTCGAACCCTCGCCAGAGCGGCTTGCTTCGTCGTGACGGTACGATCTTCGCCTTCTACGAAGCAAGCCGCACTGGCGAGGGTTCGAATCCCAGTAGGAGAGTGTATTTCATATATATATATATATATATATATATATATATATATATATATATATATATATATATATATATATACATAAACATAATATACATGACCTCATGAAATAGCTTATGTATGTACACATATATTTTTATCTTTCATTCAGTGTATGTAAAAAAATAAACATATGTGTTCGTATACAAAATACATTTGGCTTCTGACCAATCTTCTCTCAAAGAGAAATGCCGATAATCTTTTAAACTTTTCGGTTTCAAGTCTCTGATATTTCTCCTTTATCATCTCTACCACCCGACCTGTCGCCAAGAACACAAACGGCTCTTATCAAAGATAAAATAAAATCAATATATTTTTTACAACTTTTTCTACATTTATACTTCAGAACCTGGGAATATTTTCCATTCAATCACTGAAATATTACACTTAAAATTCTCGTCATTTTTTTAGTCGATATGTGAGCTAGTGGCGTAACCTAAAGCATGCTGGCCTCGCATTCGCCTAGCTGTGGGTTCGAATCCCGCACTCCCCTCCGATTCCCAGCAGTGTCTGTTACAGGTGAGAAGCTTACGCCTGGAGACGCTGAGTAGCTGCGGCCGAAGCCGTCACCTTTGCCCTGTTATGCGCTTTGTAGACTGTTGGGAATCGGAGAGTGCGGGATTCGAACCCACAACTGGGTGAATACGAGACCAGCACGCTCCTGGCCAGATGGGGAGGCGACCTAAAGTCGACCTAAAAAAAAAAAAAAACAAAACAAAAAAAAAACAGCGGCTTACCGCAACTGACAGGACTTGCCCTACCATGGGGTTTCTCACTTCCCATGGCATCAGTCAGGGATACAAAGAAAAAACATCACCCCGTATGGAAGGTCAGTAAAGTTTACAACAACCCCCTTCTGATGTCCTGGTACACAATTCATAACCGGACAGTCTTCCCCCCTAGCCCCCTACTCCCCTAACATTTCACATCCCCCCTAATCTTCTCCCCCCTCAACCTCCCTATACACTGACCAACCCGCGTCCCCTCGTCAGACACAAACTTCCTCACACCTCTCCCCCTCAAAGTCAATAGCTAATAAATATCATTTAGTTCTTGATTACTCTTTATTGATCGGAGGGTATAAAATAGTAGGTGGGTCCCAAAACTGGCACTTACTGCCTTTGTGAGTGATGGTAGCTTTGTTGAAAAGGAAGAAAGGGAAGGAAAAAAGAGGAGAGTTTAAGTGTGTGTTTTTGTTTACACGTAAAATATTTTCGTATACGTATGTATGCGTATGGATAAGTGCGTATGTGTATATGCACAAACATGTGCGTTTATATACACAGGCATGCACATACGGTCATGTGCACACAAACACACACACACACACACACACACACACACACACACACACACACATACACACGGTTTTATGGCGCAGTGGTAGCGATCGTAACTGCTGTCACGGCATTCAGCATTCGAATCCCGCCCAGTGCTGAAATAATTTCAGTATCGCTGCGCTGCAAGTAGTTACTCCAATTCTCGTGGGCGGGGAGCCGGGTGTGTGTGTGTGCGTGTAAGGTCACAGTATTACCCATATATCGATCATATTTGAGCTCTGAGCTCTCTTCCGGGAGGGAAATAGCTGTCGATCACGAGTCCAACACGAATCCATAATTCGAATAAAACCATCTTACGACACCTAGGATTGACAACACAATGACACTACTGAAGAAATTAAGGACTAAATGTTTACGATTTGATAAACTTTAATTTTGTGAATTTCTACAAATCACATTACTTTGTTCAATCACTAACGTTGAATACAGTCTTCCCTTTGAGTTCCTAAATAACTTCAGTTTTATTTCAATACATAAAAAAGAAATATTCTTTGTTTATATAGTTCTTTACCTAGTATTCAATAATTACATAAACATAATATATATTGCACATATATAATTTGGAATTAAATGTGTGTGTGTGTGTGATTCACCATGGTCTTGGATTGCGTGTTGAACTCGTGATCGACAGCTATTCCCCCCCCCCCCGGAGGAGAGCTCAGAGCTTGTATATGACCGATATATGGGTAATGCTGTTATCTTACACGTACACACACACACCCAACTTCCCGCCCACGAGTTGGAGTAACGACTCGCAGTGCAGCGATACTGATATTATTTCAGCCCTGGGCGGGAATCGAACCCAGATCGTCGTAGTGGGCTAATTTTCATCCAAAATCGACAAGAGAAAGCAGAGTAACAACATAAACTCTTGAGAGAACAAGTTTCTTTGGCTCCGTAGTATGTAGGAAGAAGAAAATCTTTGCCAGCCGAGAGTGAAAAACTACACTTTCTAACAAATACACTTGAAGTCACACACTTCCACAGAAATACATAGACCCCTCCCTACCTCTCCCACACCAATAAATTTCAATAAATAACAAGACAAACAGGAAAAGCCACACCTAACTGTGACATGGTCAAATTCCCAATACCGGCCCATTTGAGTCATGATCGCTGCCCTGTCTATACATAAACCCTATATTAGAATCAATACTTGGATCAAAAACCAATGTTGTCAATGTATTAAATATTGATATTAATAACCTCCAATTTTTCAATATCTTTCACCCTATCCTTGGCTACAGACGTTCCTTGTGGAAAATATCGTCAAAATCACTTTTGCTATCTCGGTGATTTTTCATATTCAAAATGCTACTGGGCTACGTTCTATTTCTTTGTCAATTTATCAATGTTATATGGTATTCATGACATATTGATTCCATGTGTGTGTGTGTGTGTGTGTGTGTGTGTGTGTGTGTGTGTGTGTGTGTGTGTGTGTGTGTGTGTGTGTGTGTGTGTGTGTGTGTGTGCGCGTGTTTCACCATGATCTTGGATCACGTGCTGGACTCGTGATCGACAGCTACTACCCTCCCGAAAGAGAGCTCGGAGCTCATATAAGACCGATCCATGGGTAACGCTGTGACATACGCACACAAACACCCAACTTCCCGACCAAAAAAATTGGAGTTACGACTCGCAGCGCAGCGATACTGAAATTATTTCAGCCCTGGACGGGATTCGAACCCAGACCGCCGGAGTGGCGGCCAGGAACTCTACTACTATGTGTGTGCGTGTGTGCGTGTGTGTGTGTGTGTGTGTGTGTGTGTGTGTGTGTGTGTGTGTGTGTGTGTCTGCGTGTGTGCGCGCGTACGTGTACATAATTTATAATATATCTGGGCAATACGAAGGTCACTCATTTTGCAAAATTTATTATTTATCAATTAATCTATTTGTTTATTTATTCATTTGAACCTAATCTTTCCTAATATGAATAAGTGTTTACCATTAACTAGAAGATATTTCGTATATGACCCAAATGTTTCTCTCTCTCTCCTCTCTCTTTCATTCTCTCTATTTATATATCTCTATCCCTCTCTCTCTCTCTCTCACTCTCTCTCTATCTATTGACCTATCAATGTATCTACATACACACACACACACACACACACACACACACACACATATATATATATATATATATATATATATATATATATATATAGCAGACATGAAATTTAATGATAATAGTAAGAATATGTATAGGGGAAAGGAGAATAGATCATTACAGCTCAGCGCAGATGGTTTCGTAATCAATAAATAGACAAACAAACAAATGAATAACTGAAAGAAGGGAACAAGGCCGATTTTACGAGAAGATACTAAGTAAAGGAGATGTGGGCTTTTCTGTTGAGACGAAAACGTTTGGTCTTCCTTCTATTTTAAATCACGTATATATTTTGATTTGTGTTGCAAGTGTATATATATGCATGTATATATATATATATATATATATATGTATATATATGTATACATATATATATGTACATATATATATGTTCGAACCCCGAGACGGTTATCAAAATTATTTGCAATGATATGCGCTGTCACTAGCGATTCACCGCAGGTATTTACAACGACGAAAGCCCATCAAGGATTTGTACCAGCTTCACCACTGTCTATGAGTTGAGCTCGGGTCTCTTTGAAAAGTAGATAAGGACGGCAGATAGCAATCCACCTACATTCTTCGGAACTTAGATCAACTCCAAGTTGGAGACTTTTGAAGTTCCTATAGCTCATGGCCTGGCGACTCACTTCTTGCATGTATATATATACATACATATATATATATATATATATATATATATATATATATATATATATATATATATATATATATATATATATATATATATACAGTATATACAGCCGAAGAAATAATAAATTGACAATGAAATCAGTTTATAAGTAAAAAGGTAATGATTGAAATATGAAAGATAAATAAATAAATAAATAAATGAACGAGCAAATAGATCAATACATAAGTTCATGAATAAATATACAGATGAATAAACGAGTCATTGAATAAATGGAAGATGCCAGAAGAGAATGGGTGAAGAAGAAAGAGGACATTCATGACAAAGACATAAGAAGGGCTGATGACGATGACGAAAGTGATGATAAAAAAAAAAAAAAAAAATAAGAACCACACAAATAACAATGAGTCTAATCAATGAATGCTATAGAAGGCAGTTTCGTATTTATAATCTGATGCATTTCAGATGAGATGAAGTGGAGAAGACGGTCTTGGGTTCGGCCTCCTATCTATTCATCTATTCATGTAGTAATCAACCAGTCAATTAATTCGTGCATTTATTCATGCATTCATTTCCTTCTTGTTTGTATTTATCTATTTATTAATTTATCTATTTGTTTCTTTTTATTTTCCAAACAATTATATGTTTTCCTATTTATATATAAGATTACTTATTTGAATGTGTGTGTGTGTGTGTGTGTATATATATATATATATATATATATATATATATGAAACAAGGGTGACGCAAACAAGGTCAGCATATTAAGACAACAGGGCAGGACTCACAGTAATGAATTTAAACTGGACAAATTTAGATTTAAGAAAGAAAAAGACAA
>NC_134790.1:12899156-12901656 GCF_046742065.1 Oratosquilla oratoria
ACTAAACATTTCCTAATTCAGTAAAGTTATTAAACCAACAACAACAACAACAATAATAAATAATAATAATAATAATATAATAATAATAGTAAGCAAGTAAACAAGCATTAAATATACCAGGAGACGTTAAAATTATCATTCTAAGACCTAAGAAGTAAGATCTCTTCAGAAACGGACATGACGTCATGTCGACTTGTGACAGTTGAACTTGATTCGAATTGTTTATTTTATCATCCTTCATTATCGTGACTCGAGAAGCCTATTGTTTATGATCTCTCCCGTTATTCTTTTCATTTTCTCTGAAGTGACCCGACCTTGTCCAGGAGACGGACATTTGTAATATCATCCACCGTAACTGAAGAATTATATGCTTAAATGGCGACAGGGTGGATGGAAGTGTACGTATTGTGGAGATTGGGTTCTGTCTATACGTTGACTGTCCGCGTATAGCCTACAGAACCTTGTCCATTCGTATAGGTAGACAGGACTTTGGGCGTGCACGTCACCCAGCCCTGTCCTTAGACGTAGTCACAGTCTCTCTGAGGGCTTGATGACGTCATGTCGAATGGGTTAACATTTTCATGAAATGAAAAAAAAAAGATTGCAACAAAATAAAAATAGGAAAAATATAATGAAATGAAACTAAATAGAGAGACCACACATAATAAATTAGAACAGATAGATTTATGAATAAACGAATGAATTAATAAGATCAAATAAAAGAGAGTGAGGTGAGAGTTGTGCGAGGGAGTGGGAGTGTCGACTTCATCACGTGACTCCAAGAAATGCAAATTAAATAGAGAAAGGAGCATTATATGGCCACCAAGCAGGAGAAAGGGAAGGGGAAGAGGAAGGGGGAGGGAAAAGGAAGGGAAGGGAAGAGGGAGGAGTGGGAGGGGAAGGGGGAGGGAGAGGGGAGTGAGAGAAGGGAGATATTGGGAAGAGGGCTGAAGAGTAGGAAAGGGAAGGAAAGGGGAGGGGAAGGAAAGGGAAGAGGAAGGGAAGAAAGGGAACGGAACACAAAGGGGAGGAGAGCCCAGGGGAAATGTACTGTGTGGAGGAAGAAGAGAAGGGAGGAGAGGAGTGGGAAGGAGAGAGGATGGGGAAGGAGAGGAGTGGGAAGGAGAGGAGAGGTAAGGAGAGAGGAGGGGGCAGGAGAGGAGAGAGGAGAGAGCGGGATGAGAGGGTGATAAGGGAAGGAGAAAAAAGGGAAGGGGAGGAGACGATGACCTTGCTTGCACTGCTGGGGCAGGTAACAATCACTACTGGGGAATTGGAGAGGAGTGCGGGATTCGAACTCGTGACGAGTGCCTCGTAGAATCATCAGTAGCCTTTATTATTATTATCATTATTATCATGATCATTTTTATAAATATCATTATTATTATTAATTATTTTATACTTTATTTTTTAAAGCTTTTCATAACTTTACAACTTGTGGTTATAGAATCGAAAACTCTTTCGTTCTTCTCAGTCCATTTCTTTATGGATGTGCCGATTAATCAGCATCGGCAAGAATCGGCACTTTTTTGGTGAATCGGCAATGGCTTTTTTCCCCCTTACATGGGGGGTAGCCAAAAAGAAAGTGGCATAGAAATCACTCCCACCCATTTCATTTCCCATATATTCCACTCCCCTCCACCCTCCTCCCTCCCTCCTATCTCGGCAATATATATACAGTATTGCCGATGCCAATTCACCAAAAATGTACCGTTTCTTGC
The DNA here is from genome assembly GCF_046742065.1 of Oratosquilla oratoria. Taxonomy (NCBI): domain Eukaryota; kingdom Metazoa; phylum Arthropoda; class Malacostraca; order Stomatopoda; family Squillidae; genus Oratosquilla; species Oratosquilla oratoria. The sequence goes on from NC_134790.1 coordinate 12,900,878, forward strand.
CGATGCCGATTAATTAATCGGCACACACCCTACTTTCCTTGTTACCATATTCAAAATATACAAAACAATGATACCCCATTATACACAGTATGGACTGGTGGAGTAATCAGAATCCTGCTTGTCTTGCATTTGCTTAGTTGTGGGTTCGAATCCCGCACTCCTCTCCAATTTCCCGTCAGTGCTTGTCACCTTCCCCAGCAGTCCCTAAAGCGTAGGCCTTTATACACAACGTGAGAGAGAACAAGAAAATGTAATTCTTTTTCGTGAGGACTTAAGGAAACATGGATAATATATTCGCCTTGAAAAAAAAAAACGAAAAAAAAAAACATAAATACCTATGGTTAGTTGTCGGACTACAACAGACAGCGTTTTTCGCGGTCACTTAATGTTAGCGAATTGTTGTCTTTGATATACTTGAGCGACACGCCGCGAAGTCAGAAGAATATTAATGTGCCCATGCATAACTACAAATATGTGTATGCTAGCACGGCTTCCGGGCATTCTTCACAGAAACGTGAACATCAATAACCGACAGAGTTCAAGCAAGGAGCAATGAGAGATCGTTCAGGTTTGAATTAGCGTTGTTGAGAGAAGCATTATTACCATGGGAAGAAACAAAGCTCTTTTAAAAGAACTACAAGTAGTAGACGAAGGAGGGGCAGAAGAGATCTCGCATAACTATCCGTAAATAATTGGTACCTGGAGATAGCATAACTATTGTTCAAATATAATTTAGTACGGTCATTGCGGAAAGTAGCGTGGTTCTCATTAGCAGTTGT
>NC_134790.1:12904156-12906656 GCF_046742065.1 Oratosquilla oratoria
ACACTCATGTGGAGGTCAAATCAGGTCAAATGTTGTGAAATTAGAGGTCATCTGGGAATTAGACCAATTAAGCAAAGGAAGTATAATGACTTGTTTCACTACCGCAAGTAATTTTATTTTATCAATATAAAACCAAAATATGAATATATTTTTTCCTGGCATATACAGTGTATAGAAAAAAATACTCTTTGAAATGCTTCTTATGGTTGTCAAATTCATTAGTTCGTCTTATCAGCTGAGCAGTTGCGAACACGCAGAGGGGACTAGACTAGACTAGAGGGAAAAGACTGATCTTTCATATAATTTCAAACAGATAACTACCATTTTGTAAGCACAGCTAATAACGTGGACCAATCGATTCGACAACGTTTCGGAACGTTTAAAAAAAATGAGAACGTTTTTGGGGGAGATATCCTTATAAACGTGATATATCGTGAAAGAGTAAACTTAGAATAGATTATTTCTAAAGATAACACAATTTGAATAGACACACTGAATCTTACCGTTATAGATCCAGATTATTCGATTCAATATCGCAAACTCCCTTTGTCAGGAGGCTACAACGGTGCCCCTTACAAAGGACTTTGTAGCGTGTAATTGAATGAACCATGCCCTTGGTCCAACTCGCAGGCGGGAAGGATCAATCCGCGGTTACCTCGACCTCCGTCGCAAGTAGTGACGCTCTAATCCGCTCGGCCAATGAGCATCCAGGTAGCATTCATATATCCAAGTAGAAATTAAAAACAAAATAAATGAGATGAAAAAAGTAATAAAGAACTGTATGCATATCGTTGAGATTTGAACTACGTTTGTTAAAGATGAGAGAGGGTGTAGTACTTAAGTTGTCACCCAAAGGAAAACTTAAGTCCTTCATTCATTTTATAGACTGTAGTTCATCAGTGCTTCTGTCCATGCATTCGTTCATAGGTACATGGTATCTATTTTCTTTCTACATATACATATATATATATATATATATATATATATATATATATTTATATACATATATTCACACACACACATATTATATATACATATTTATATATATATATATGTGTGTGTGTGTGTGTGTGTGTGTGTGTGTGTGTGTGTGTGTGTGTTGTGTGTGTGTGTGTGTGTGTACGTAAGTCCAATGGATATAACAAAGAAGAAATAAAGACATAGTCTGAGAGTTTGTGGTGGAGGCTGCTAAATATCCTTATTTATCTTAAAATTGTATCTAACAAACACGTACACACACACAAAGAGAGAAAGAGATATATAGATACTCGCAGATACAGAGAGATAATGTACATATAAATATATAAATAATATATACATAAATATAAATATATATATATGAAAATATATAAAGACGAAAACGGTCAGTATATATTTTTCTATATGTATATATATATTTATATATATATATATTCTATTTATATCTTAATAGAAAACGGGTTGTGTGGAATGATAGAAATATACTTTGCATGTGTGTAACGGAAGATAATGTTTTTGAAATGTTTTCATTATTTTCATTAAACAATTATTTTTGAGCAGATGACATATGTACACATGCATTTGTATCTTCCTCACGTCTCCTAAGGGGGTGCAACCCCAGTTTAGGAACTACTGGCTTAGAGGGAGAGGCTGAAGCCGAGACTAACGAGGTACTAATTCTCACACGGTGAGTCTGGAGTGAAGAGGAAGAGTTCTCCCGAGGAAGAACCCAAACCGGACCGCGAGTTTACGAACTCACGCACCCCCTCAGGGGACTCGAACTCGGGACCTCTATCATACACAAATGAGCAGGAGTTCTTCATTGGGGTCAATCTGTGGACGGGGGTATGACTCTCCTTTCTCGTGACGCTCTCTGCTCTTTTCTCGTGTGGAGTCTGGGCGCCTGTGCAAATAGGGTTTGGATTTATGTGATGCTGTTGCCCCTGACCTAAGCTTCGGGTAATAGATTCTCTCTCGCACACGCACACACACACAGACACACACACACACATACATACACACACACACATGGGAGGAAACTCAAAAAGGACAGTTATAGAAGAGACCTGGAAAAGAACAGCTTTCCTCAAAGAGTGGTGGATGTATGGAACATACTAGACGAAACAATAATGTGTGCAAAAACAATACACGAATTTAAGAGCAAATTAGATATGACGAGATACAGAGACGGGGCACCATGAACGTATCTACCCTTCTTGTAAATACACACATAGACACAGACACACACACACACACACACACACACATACTGGACTTGATGGTGTAGTGGTACCGGACTCGACCGTTCATTCAATGATCAAGCACCCCCCAGGACTGAAAAGCATCACAGTACTGCAAGCCAGCACACCAACTTAGGTGGGCAAGAGATTGTGGCTGTGGTTGTGGTTGTGTGTGTGTGTGTGTGTGTGTGTGTGTGTGTGTGTGTGTGTGTGTGTGTGTGTGTGTGTGTGTGTGTGTATGTGTGCATGTACATGTGTGCGTGTATATATGCATATATGTA
>NC_134790.1:12911656-12926656 GCF_046742065.1 Oratosquilla oratoria
TACTAAGAACATTTCGAAGGAAAAATATTCGCGGAAGGAAAGGTGAATGGAGTATTTTACCACAACTGGTAGGTCAGTTGCACAGAAGTATTGGGTTAAAGGGATTAGGGTTTAGGGAGTGTGAATGGGACTAATAGGGAGTGAAATAGGTACTAGGGGGAAGGCTAGGGAGCGAGGGGGTATCCGTGGGTGGGAAAATAACAAATGGTGGGTAATTGGGGGGAGGGGGGGAAGGGGGAAAGGGGGGAAGGGGGAAAGGGAGGGAAAGGTGGGAAGGGAGGGGGAAGGGGAAGGGGGAAAGGGGGGAATGGGAAAGGGGAAGAGGTGAAGGTAAGTGGGGGAAAAAAAGAAAAAAAATCGGATTATGGTATTCAACAAAGACATGTTTCCGACTCTTTTTCCTTTACAGTGTCGGACATCAGAGGTGTTGTATGACCAGTGTTGCGTTTCGGTGTTAGCGCCTAATTCGCTTGTTTCCCCAAACCTGGGGTCCCCATTTGTTTTTCCTGGGGTCGCCAAGACATCTTGTATCCTTTTTTCTTTTCTTTTTTTTTTTTTTGGGGGGGGGGAAATGATATTGATTCAATACAACAACCATGCAACACGCAATGAAAACCCATTAAGAAACGCAGACAAGTGCACAAATGCAAGTACACATATGTTTATTATACTTGCCCCCCTACTTTTTACAGTCAACTAGTTATATATATTAACACACGTACAAATAGATTAGTGGGTCGCGCTCGTTATCATGAGGATCACATTTGGGGTCGCCTGCAAAAAGAAAAAAAAAAAAAACACTGACCTATGGGTGAGTTGATGGTACTATTTTCATACAATAGTCATAACTATTCCAATACAATGCTTTCCTCACCAAACATACAACCTTGCCAAGCCGTATCAGGTCACTGTATTGATGTACTGAAGGCTGTATCGTTCTCCAGAGGTTAATCCGGTCCTGCATCAGACCAATAAGACTAAAATGACATTTCTCATTTTTATTTTTTCAGAATTACATAAACTATACTTAGGTGTGAAGTGGAGGAGAAAGAAAAGGTGGAAGGTATGTGGTATGAGGTGGAAGGTATGTGAGTATGAGGTGGAATGCATGCGAGTATGCGAAGAGTCTTGTGGACTTTGTGTGGAAGGTTAGTTGAGTGGAGGGGCTTTGGGTTGAGGTTGAGGGTGAGGGTGGGGGTGTTGGAAGGAGAAGAGGAAAAGCTACTTTGAGGTCACGAGGGGGAGACGAAAGCTAGGTCATGAGGTCAATTGACCTCAAGTGGATATAAGGTCAACAGGAAAAAAATAAGAAAGAGAATGACAGCGAATGAGAGTGAGAGAGCGAGAGATAATGAGAGAGTGAATGTAAGAGAGAGATAATGAGAGAGTGAGTAGAAATGAGAGAGTGAGTGAGAAAGAGAGAGAATGAGAGAGAGTGTGTGAGAGAATGAGAAAGAAAATGAGAGAGAGAGAAAGAGAGAGAGAGGAAGAGAATGAGAGTGAGAGAACGAGAGAGAATGAGAGTGAGTGAGAGAGAGAAAATCTCGACCTAACCACGTGTCTCCTAATATCTCCACCAGCATCTCAACCAAAACGGTCTTCCTACCACCAACACCTCCACCAGCCACCACCACCACCAGTTTCCCGTGGACTCTGTTGTTAGCGCCCGAGTCGTCAGAGGTCAAAGGTCAGGAAATAGATTAATAAAAGTCAAGAGTTATTTAGAACGTCTTAATGTGGCTTTGTGTGTTTCATTGGTTTGTTTTGCGGCCCGGGGGGGGGGAGGGGGGGAGGGAGAGGGAGAGAGAGAGAGAGAGAGAGAGAGAGAGAGAGAGAGAGAGAGAGAGAGAGAGAGAGAGAGAGAGAGAGAGAGAGAGAGAGAGAGAGAGAGAGAGAGAGAGAGAGAGAGAGAGGCGCGAATCTTTCATGGTATGTTCGTGGCTAATAATATTCACGACGTTGATACAACCCTTGTTGTATTTTACAGCAGACGTGATGTGTTTGTCATTACTATTGTTGTTCTCGGTTTTGTTGATGTTGATGTTGTTGTTGGTGTTGTTGTTGTTCCGGGCGATACCCACGCTAGTCTTGTTGTTGTTGTAGTTGTTGTTCATGGCGATACGCACGCTAGTCTTGTTGTTGTTGTTGTTGTTGTTGTTGTTGTTGTTGTTGGTGGTGGTGGTGGTGGTGGTGGTGGTGGTGGTGACTGGTCTCACGTATATAATTGGTCCAACGGTATATATATTTTTTGTCACACTGTCAGGGTATTTCATGTTATGTCAACAATATTATTAGTACTGTACCTCAAGGAAATGTGTCCTAAAGATGTTTTTTTTTGTTTCAGAGGATAATACTGCATAATAACCGTAGTTACTGATTTGTTATGCTGTTATTTTGTTGTTGTATGATATGGTGTTACACACACACACACACACACATATACGCACGTCCACACACGTACATACACACAGACACACATGTACACAAACACACGTACACACACATACACACACACACACACGCACAGACACACACACACACACGCATAGGCACACACACATACACACACACACACACACACACACGTGCACACACACACACACACACACACACAATTGCCCCCCCACACATTAGACACACACACACACACAATTGCGCCCCCACACATTACACACACACACGTGCACACACACATACACAATTGCCCTCTACACACATACACACACAAATATACACACAATACAGATGAGCGCACATATATACTAATGACTATACATTGCAATTTTTTTCTTGGCCTGGGCCTACAGCCCCTGTGCCCTTCATACTACGCCTTCCTCCGTCTCCTGCTCACCTTTCTCCCCGTCACTGCCATTTCTTCCACTCCTTTCTCTGCCTCACCAAGAATCTCGGACCTTTTGTGTATTATTTCTTCATCTCCAATCCACTCTCCTTCCACCTCCTTTCTATACTTCCTGTAACCTTCTTTCCTGTTACTTTTACCATGACCAACTATTCTTACCAGCCTCTCCTCCAGCATTCTCTTCACATGCCCATACCTCCTCGATAAGGCTCCCTCTCTCTCTCTCTCTCTCTCTCTCTTTCTCTCTCTCTCTCCTTCGCTCTTCATTTTCTTACCTTTGCATGTTATCGACTCTTTTTCACTCGTCTATTCTACACCTATCTCTTCACATGCCCATACCTCTTCGATATGGCTCTCTCTCTCTCTCTCTTCGTTCCCTTACCTTTACCTATGATCAACTCTTTCCACTCGTCTATCCTCCACCATTCCCTTCCCATGCCCGTACCATCTCGATAAGGTTCTGTCTCTTCCCTTTTCCAATCATTGAGGTGGGTCAAGAACATCCTGGGCGACAACCTCGGACCTTTTCCCACTCCGACATTCTCCCCCCCCTTCCCCCTCCCCCCACCCCCTGAGTTCTTTTCCACGGATCAGTGATCTCATCTGCTTTCCCACCAGGAAGTCCAGCGTCCACCTCGGACACAATACCCCCAACCAATGCCACCCATATGTTCCAGCTTGCACAATCTCTTGTGTGGTATTTTGTCAAAGGCCTTTTGAAAGTCCAGGTATGAAGTGGAACTGGACATTTCTTTCTTGCAAGGTGTCATTCATTGGTTCAAAAGCTCAGTAGGTTTGTAACACATGATATCTGAGAAGTAATTAGGTGTATGTATGAATATATATATATATATATATATATATATATATATATATATATATATATATACATATATATATATATATATATATATATATATATATATATATATATATATATATATATCCTCACTTCATTATGGAGTTAATATGTAAAAAATAAACAAGAGAAAAGTGACGTGGAGTTGGGCGGTTCTTCAACGTATAATACGTTGATACAAACTGTTTGTCTCAAAATAAAATATCTCGCCAGCTTCATTTGATATATATATTATTATATATATATATATATATATATATATATATATATATATATATATATGAGTGCATGTGTGTGCATGTGTGCGTGTATGTGCATGTGCATGTGTGTGTATGCATGTGCATGTATGTGTATGGATATCTAAAAGGTCGACTGATTTTCCTGTCTATCTTCTGCAAATTATTTTTCATTACATTTGCGCGTTACACCAACTTGTCTACCTTACCGATTCCCCTGTACCGCTCTTCGGGAAACTAAGCCTATGACCATTTCCCGGGTTCTGCTAGCGAAGAACCTCTTTAATTCCGGGGAATCTTGAAGACACTCCGGACACTATAACTAAGCCTATGAGGACTTCCCAGTTTCTGATAGCGAAAAACCTCTTTAATTCCAGGGAATTCTGAAGACACTCCGGACACTATAACTAAGCCTATGACGATTTCCCAGCTTCTGATAGCGAAAAACCTCTTTAATTCCGGGGGATTCTGAAGACACTCCGGACACTATAACGGAGCTTCCGGGGTGCATTCCTCAGACACCCAGTCCGTTACTTCATCCGGTCCCAGATCCAGAATTTCGGCAATTGTCATCACTCCTTCATATTTCACATTTGGCAATAAAATCTCCAGGTCATTCGTCTTTTTTTTCTTTCTTTTTCTTCATAACCTGAATTGAAGTCTTCTGATATACTTTCTTCTATTTTCTGTTTTCTGTGTGATTCATGGGTGAATTAATGTTTAATATTTTACACAATCTATCTTTGTTTACGAATATATTTTTAGTGTTCTTACTTTTATTCTTTTGCATTTGTGTAGTAAGTTTAAGTTTCTTATTTTTAGATGAATTTTTTATTAAGCCGTGCATACACTCACACGCAAATAAGTGTGTGTGTGTGTGTGTGTGTGTGTGTGTGTGTGTGTGTGTGTGTGTGTGTGTGTGTGTGTGCTCGCGCGCGCGTGTGTACGCGTATGTGCGTGTCTGTACATGTTCATTCTTACTATAAACCTCATCACAATTTCTTGTAACTTCGTCTTTATACATGTTCTATTATCTTAACCTGAGTTCTTCATTTATCTTGCGTTTATATCTTATTTTGTTTATTTCTCCCCTGCTTTTGGTGGTTTCAGGTTTTATATGTTGTTATCTATGACATTCGTGATAAATACACAAACACTTACATATATACATACATACTGTATATATGCGTGTATATATATATATATATATATATATATATATATATATATATATATATATATATATATATATATATATATATAATATATATACATCTCCCGCCAGGTTATATGATTTAACATCCGTGGCACCCCCAGGTACAACGATTACAAAAAAAGGGTTCAAATTCGAAGTAGAAATCTGATTATGGTGATGAAGCGACCAAACCTGACTGCAGAGACGTCACCCAATATCAAACAGTTTTCCCTGTCAATCAACCTCTCCATTATCGAGCGGAGTGCTCCAGGGCTCACTAAACTCACCCGGTGGTACCGCTCGTTAATTACCAGAGAGATGAGTGAGACTTTTTCGAACAATGCGTAACCAGTCAGTCTGATTTCATCTCTTGTAAGTGCATAGTTCTTTATTTCATTCATAGCCTTCGTGGAGCATTGGTAATCCTCCTTTTTCTGATACGGGGAGCCACGTGTTCGATACTATGCAAGCGTGAAACAATTGTCCAACCAGCATTCTGTGGGTCTTTTACCCGTTAATAATTGAAATTAGATATGCAGTAAGGCAGTGTTCTGTTTCAGTGATGACACATATCCAGCCTAATTGAGCTGTTTACACAACTGACTTCTCTCACAACCACAACCATACATGGCACAAAACGATCAATATTCACTCCACCACGAAACATGCAACCAAACCAACCCACCATAGTGAGGTACAAACGTTGTATCGTTGCCATGAGGGTAGTCAGGTCTTGCAGTGAGGCATTATGGATTAACTTAAACAGTTCTTCTTAAGCCAGTTTTCAACATGTGCCACGTGGTAGGAAATGGCCTTTGCTTAAAAACTGCCCCGTCAATCATTCCAGATTTTTTGGTTTTTGTTCCTTCCATACTGCCAACTATCTCTTCCTAGTCCACATTATTTCATGCCCTCCCTTCCCTTCCCTTCTCTTCCCACCTCCATTCTATTCCCACTTTCCCCTCAGTCTTCCCCTTTCCTTTCCCCTCACTCTTCATGTTTACTCTAACCACCCCCTACAAGGGGATGGTTATTTTATATTTCCTTGATCTTCTGGTGAAGTTATCGGAAGCGTGTTGGCCTCGGATTCGCTTAGCTGTGGGTTCGAATCCCGCACTCTTCTCAGATTTCCAGCAGTGACTATTAATTATCTGCCCCAACATTCCCTAAACCTCACAGCTACTCAGCGCCTCCTGGCGAAGAACTCATCTTTTTCTTTGTATGTACTCCCTTCACCTTCATTATAGTCCCTGTTTTAGTGGGTCTTTCCTTCTCACTCTCTTACTACCTTCCCCCCCCCACCTTTCCAGTCACTTGGAACCTAGGCTTCGTCACCCTTAGAGTCTTCCATCGGCATACTTTATGTTCTTTGGTTTCCCACTTCCAGTCCATAGCCATAACCCTTCACAGAACTATGACAGAACCTTGGATTAGAAGAAGAACAAAAAAAAGAAAGAAAAAAAAATCAACATGACATCCTTTCTCCAAGGGATGATGGTCATTGAAATACAAACAACAAACAACTAAAGCCTTCTTTAATGAAACAACTCCATAATACCTTATATGTGTATATATATATATATATATATATATATATATATATATATATATATATATATATATATATATATATATATATATATAAAATGCCTTGTTATTCCTAGATTTTTTTCGTACGCTGGTGGCGTAATCGGAAGCGTGCTGGTATCCCAATCACCCACGTATGGGTTCAAATACCGAACTCCTCTCCGATTCCCAGTCTCCAAATCGCATTATACGGCAAAGGTAACGGCTTCGGTCGAAGCTACACAGCGCCTCCTGGCATCTACTAGTTCCTAGTTTTCAACCTACCCAGGAGATACCAAGACAGGATTTTCATAGCACCTGTTCCAGGATCCCAGGACCTTTCTTACATGGCCGAATTCCTGGTATAGGCTCCTCACCAGTTATGAACCTACCCAGGAGATTCCCAGACAGGATTTTCTGGCCACCTGTCCCAGATTCCCAGGACCTTCCTTACATGGCTGACTTCCTCGAATAGGCTCCCTTACCAGCTTTTCGACCTACCCAGGAGATACCAAGACAGGATATTCTAACCACCTGTCCCAGGTTCCCAGAACCTTCCTTACATGCCCATTTGCCTGGAATAAGCTTCTCACCAGTTATCAACCTACCCAGGAGATATCTAGACAGGATTTTCTGAGCACATGTTCCAGGTTCCCAGAACCTTTCTTACATGCTCGACTTCCTGGAATAAGTTTCTCACCAGTTATGAACCTACCCAGGAGGTACCCAGACAGGATTTCCAGAGCACCTGTTCCAGGATCCCAGAACCTTCCTTACATGGCCGACTTCCTGGCTTAAGCTCCTCACCAGTTGTCAACTTACCCAGGAGATACCCAGACAGTATTTCCAGAGCACCTGTTTCCAGGATCCCAGGACCTTCCTTACATGGCCGACTTCCTGGAATAAGCTCCTCACCAGTTATCAACCTACCCAGGAGATACCCAGACAGTATTTCCAGAGCACCTGTTCCAGGATCCCAGGACCTTCCTTACATGCTCGACTTCCTGGCTTAAGCTCCTCACCAGTTATGAACCTACCCAGGAGATACCACAGACAGGATTTCCAGAGCACCTGTTCCAGGATCCCAGAACCTTCCTTACATGGCCGACTTCCTGGAATAAGCTCCTCACCAGTTATGAAGCTACCCAGGAGATACCACAGACAGGATTTCCAGAGCACCTGTTCCAGGATCCCAGAACCTTCCTTACATGCTCGACTTCCTGGAATAAGCTCCTCACCAGTTATCAACCTACCCAGGAGATACCACAGACAGGATTTCCAGAGCACCTGTTCCAGGATCCCAGAACCTTCCTTACATGCTCGACTTCCTGGCTTAAGCTCCTCACCAGTTATCAACCTACCCAGGAGATACCCAGACAGTATTTCCAGAGCACCTGTTCCAGGATCCAAGGACCTTCCTTACATGCTCGACTTCCTGGAATAAGCTCCTCACCAGTTATCAACCTACCCAGGAGACACCACAGACAGGATTTCCAGAGCACCTGTTCCAGGATCCCAGAACCTTCCTTACATGCTCGACTTCCTGGCTTAAGCTCCTCACCAGTTATGAACCTACCCAGGAGATACCACAGACAGGATTTCCAGAGCACCTGTTCCAGGATCCCAGAACCTTCCTTACATGCTCGACTTCCTGGCTTAAGCTCCTCACCAGTTATGAACCTACCCAGGAGATACCACAGACAGGATTTCCAGAGCACCTGTTCCAGGATCCCAGGACCTTCCTTACATGCTCGACTTCCTGGCTTAAGCTCCTCACCAGTTATGAACCTACCCAGGAGATACCACAGACAGGATTTCCAGAGCATCTGTTCCAGGATCCCAGAACCTTCCTTACATGCTCGACTTCCTGGCTTAAGCTCCTCACCAGTTATGAACCTACCCAGGAGATACCACAGACAGGATTTCCAGAGCACCTGTTCCAGGATCCCAGAACCTTCCTTACATGCTCGACTTCCTGGCTTAAGCTCCTCACCAGTTATGAACCTACCCAGGAGATACCACAGACAGGATTTCCAGAGCACCTGTTCCAGGATCCCAGGACCTACCCGACTTCCTTGCCTTAAGCGCGGGGATCGATACGAAATGCAAAGTGTAATTATCGGTAATCGATGAGCGACGGTGTGCCTGGGCTGGGGAGGCGACCCAGTGCAAACCCCCGGACACCAATAAACGCGAGGACACTGATTTATGAAAACGGTATAACGCCGTTTGCTCGACCATCCGCCGCCGTGAGTACGTTTTGAACCAATCCTGTTGAGGTATTTTGCAATGGCACACGCTCCGTGTGTGCGTGGATATAACACGGTTGTATATATCTTTTTGTATGTTTTCTATTTTCCGAGTAATTTAGCAGTACATCAAACCGTCTATCAACTTATCTATGCATATATCTGTTCACCAGAGATATGTACGTGGAATCGAAAAAAATAATATATATATATATATATATATATGTGTGTGTGTGTGTGTGTGTGTGTGTGTGTGTGTGTGTGTGTGTGTGTGTGTAATGATAAAAATAAAATAGACAAATAAATAGATAAAATAAAGGGAAGTATTAGTGTTTGGCCTCGCATAACAATGGATGCGACTTTTTTCTGTCTAAAACAGATAAATGAACTACTTATTGATCCAAGAACTCGCCCAGTGGGGAGCCGGCTTACCCTCAGGGGAGTGGGCCGCAGTTGATCTTTGTGAAGAGTGTGACTGAGTTCAACTCACTACTTCCGATCTTGGGTCTATTATGTCGTCAACCAATGAGGCCTTTGTGTTGGATCGTTATTCATCCATTCATCCATCTATGCATACATCCATCCACCCATGCACACATATGTACATACATACATACATACATGAATACGTGAAGAGTTCAGAGGAAACTTGGAACCTCAAATAAGTGATCTTGTTTGACAAGCAAAAATAAACGAATAAATAAATTAATATATATATATATATATATATATATATATAAACAAATAATATTAAATAAATAAATAGATAAATTAAATAAACAAATACTATAGATACATAAAACATGTAAATAAACAATGAGAAAAAACGTGGTCGCTGGCATGAAAGAGAAAAATTACTGTAGCTTACTGTTACTGAAGTTACCGAACATCTGTGCTACGGTAACACGTTTCTTTCTTTTCTAGAAATATAGGATTCTATACTCTTCAACACGTTTATTTCTTTTCTTGAAATATAGGATTCTGTAATCTTCAAGAGTGAACACAAAATTCAAAGAGTTCTCGATTCTCTCTCTCTCAAAAAAAAAAATATATATATAAATAAAAAAATAATAGAGAAATCAATTAATAAATCAGTAAATAGGTAAATAAACAAAATTACCATAAAAACAAAATAAACAAAGAAATGGACCAAAATAATGAAGACAACAATGATAATAGTAATAACAATATTGATGAAATATACGAAAAGGATCGGTGCATAATATGACCGAAGTTTTGTGACACGAAGAAACGAAATAGAGTGAAACAGAGGTGACCAACTTCCTACACGTTGGCACCCCTGCTGGTATGCCATAAATCGACAGCCAGTGACATACAGTAGTAATGATTATATGTTTATAGAAGACCAAGCTGAGCCAGGCGTACCAACCCTTCCACAACATGTGTGGTTTTATGCATTTTTTTTTATCTTATTTATTAATCTATCAATCTATTCATATTTATTCATCTACTTATTTGTTAATTTGTTTATATTTATTTATTTATATTTATCTATTTATCTATTTTTATTCTATTTATTTATCCAGTTTTTCATTTGTTATTTGATCTATTTATCTATTTCATTATTCATTTCTTTAATTATCTATTCATTTATTTCTTTATCTATCTATCTATTTACCTTTTCTACATTACCACAGAGAAGAGGTTAAGATGACTGAAGACATATCTACTAGACAGATTAAAAAAAAAAAAGAATTCTCAAAAGAGACAAAATGGTCCTGACATCTACTCACCAGAGGTCTTTGGGTCAAAGACTCACTCGAAGTTCGTATCGACCTTCGAAGTGGAAGGTAACCAGGTTCTTCCACTGGACAGAGGAACTTTTTTTCACAGCAGGAGGCACCCCTCAAAAAAAAAAAAAAAAAAAAAAAAAAAAAAAAAAAAAAAAAAAAAAAAATAGAGAGAGAGAGAGAGAGAGAGAGAGAGGACAGAGGCTAAACAGTGGGTGGTAGACAGGAAGACAAACCGTCCGACAGGAAGAGACAGAAGCTTCCCTGACGGAGACAAATGCCCGGCGGACGGGAGAGAGGATGAAGGATGACACTTATGTCCTTCTGTTGCCATCAAAAGATTGCCATGAAGCCCCCACGTCACGCTATATTGACCCCTATTTGTCCCTGTCATTAGGGTCACACAGGTGTTGCATTGATTGCCAAATAAATCCAGCAACAGCCCCGGTGTTGCCAGGGGTTGGGATTATTTGCCAGGCCGGCTGATCGATGGACGTTGAACGTATAAGGGATAATGCTGATATTGATAGCTTTAGGCTGGCTGTTCACATATATCGTTATTTCTCTCTGACTGCCAACGTGTGTTTGTGTATACGCGGTGTGGTTTCTCCTACTGCCGGGGTAGATACATTGAGGTCTATTATGATCAGTGCGAGATAAGGATAGAAGTGCTCAGTAGGCATGTGCAAGTCTTCTGCCACATACCTCCTAAGCTAGGATACAACTCCTAACACATATCTCCTAAAGTCCTCAATAGCAATAACCCCGTTTCATGCTCGACTATCATTTCATTTTCCTACAGACTTTTCTTTCCCTCCTACGAAAACCGATCCCGCGAGAGTGGGTGGTCTGTCCTAGATAGTCCACAGAAGCAATGGTAAACTAGAGATGACGTTTCGAGGAAACGTTCTTCGTGAGAGGGAGAACGGGAAACAAGAGAGGGTGATGGACCGTTCTTCAAAGAATGGGTGGTTGAAGTCGAGGTTTTCGTCACGTATACGACACTTATGTTATGCTGTTCTTCCAACTCCTGAGGCAACGATCCAACACTAAATAAAATCGCAAAGCTCCAGTTCGTGGTCCCAACTTGTGGCCCACCAAGTGTCCACGGACCACATGTAGAGGTTCACTGAAATAGACCATCATGAACTGAACTTTCTCACTTTCTCATCAGACGCAAGGTAGGCTATGCCTGCCATTGTCCGGCCTCTACGGATCTTCGGCCCGGAAGTCCTCATCTCTAATTATTTCTTGCAATTTTCTTCGTCGTTGTTCAGCAGCTTCTTCCAATGCCGTGTCCATCGTTTCCTGGGGCGTCCTACCGATCTCCTACCAGTGGGAACTGAACTATTATGTGTTATTTCACTTAACACCTTCCGTATCGGGTAGCACTTTTTCTTCTATTCAGGCTATTCTATTCATCTCTACGGGAGACCTTTGATAATAAAGGTGTTGGAGCCTATTTTGGTACACGCCTTCCCGATTGTAATCGTCTTTCGGGGATACTTCATGAAACTAGAGGCAAAAAGTCATTACGTCATGAATGAGGTATTATGCTTTTGGTTCAAAGATTCTCTATATAGAGAATAACCATGTTAACCCATTCAACTCCGATGACAAGATGTCTTGTCATTTGGTCAAATAAAACAAAAAATCATAATAAAACAACAAAATGTTTGATGATCAAACAGCACCAGAAAAATATGACGTCATATTTTTCTGGTGCTGTTTGATCATCAAACATTTTGTTGTTTTATTATGATTTTTTGTTTTATTTGACCTAATGACAAGACATCTTGTCATCGGAGTTTAATGGGTTAAGGATTATTAAAAAAACACAAAAATAGAGGGACATTTTTGAAAAATGGTGAAAAATGTATAGAAGAGGGATTTCGTATTTGGTTCTTAGATTTGATAAAACCCAATGAGTATTAAAATTTATTACCCACTTTCTGGGAAAATTAAAATCAGATATGAAATAATCTTTATATTTCGACCACTGTGGTACTCTTCCGAGGTTAAATACAGAGGGAGGTTAGCACACAGAGAATATATACAGATGTGAGGTAATACTAAAAAGAGAACGAGGGAAGACTCATAACAACGTTAAAAAGTAAAGAAAATACAGACATGCATTTTTTTAATGAAGAATCTATTGAAGAAATGCATGGCATATGTTTGCAGGGATATGATGGGAGCTCAGTTACTTAATTCCCTTTTTTTTTTTTTCGTATATCGTGACTGACCTACAAAATTCTACAGGGTTCTACAAGTATCTTTCAATATTTTCAATGGTCACATTCACAAAAGTGAATAGTTTTCTGCTGAACGTACGAGTATTACACAGATAATCTTTCACTTTAAAATGTTTAGTTTACGAATATGGAAATAAGATGTTGCTCCAGGTATCAAAATGCTTTCTTTCGAATATTTAAGTTGAAAATTAGTCGGTATTACTAGAATTTTGCGACTCCTGATATGTATTTTCTTTATCTGTCGTTTTGTTATATATAAGTCGATGCAAAAGTAGATCGACAATTCAGAATGAAGATATATGATAGATCAAGAAAAAATATAAGAAAACTAGTTATTATCGATTTATATACCCAGGGTATTTCACATATGTGGAAGAGTTCCTTGGTATACAGATAGAAACTAGATTATTCTATAACTTTATTTAGATTTAATAGAATTTTTCATTTTGATTTGTCGTTTTACTTTGGCATCGTCTCTTGAGCGTAAATATATGGAGAAGACTAGACGTTTTGTATAATTCTATTTAAGATTCATTAGATTTTCATTTTGAATTGTCGTTTTATTTTGGCATTGCCTTTTGAACGTAAATAGGGAAAAGACTAGACTATTTATATTTAGATTAATTAGGTTTTCATTTTGAATTGTCGTTTTACTTTGGTATCGTCTTATGAACGTAAATAGGAAGAGGATTAGATTTTTTATAATTCCATTTAGATTCACTAGGTTTTTAATTTGAATTGTCGTTTTACTTTGGCATAAATAGGGAGAGGATTAGACTTTTTATAATTCTATTTAGATTAATTAGTTTTTCATTTTGAATTGTCGTTTTACTCATCGTCTTATGAACAAAAATAGGGAGAAAGCTAGACCTTTTATAATTCTACTTAGATTAATTAGTTTTTCATTTTGAATTGTCGTTTTAATTTGGCATCATCTTTTGAGCGAAAATAGGGAGATGAGCGCCATTTTCTACACCGTGGGAAATTTGTTGACATAAATGTCACGTCCAGACCCATGGGCACGTCCAGTGACGTGACTCTGGCCACGTGACACTAAACACAAAAATCAAATCACATTAAGGGAGAGTTGGGTGGGGAAGGGCAAACTTACAAGACTTGTGATCTGACTGTATAGCAGCAAGTCCTCTGAAGAAGACCAAGGTGGTCGCAACGTTAGGGCAATAAAATCTATTCCCAACACATCTTCGTTTGCCCCTCCCCACCCAATTCTCTCTCATTTGTCTTAAATAAATCTTACAAATCACATTAAGTTTGAGGATAAAATAATCCTGATGAAAGAGGAGCTACAGAAGCTGATGGTGCCATCTGGGGAAGTGTGGAAGAGGAGGAAGATGAAAATGATGAAAAAGAATGACAGAAGAAAGAAGACAATGAAGAAAAGGGAATAAGGCAAAGGGAATTAAAAAAAAAACGAAGTAGTAATAGTAGTAGTAGTAGCAGTAGTAGTGGTAGTAGTAGTGGTAGTAGTAGTATTAGTAGTATTATCAGTAGTAATGATGATGATGATGATGATGATAACAACAATACTGATAATAATATTAATAATAATAATGATGATAATAAACTACTTCATAAAGTTAATGAAGTTAAATAAAATCCTTGATTCAGTAAAGAAATTTTAAAGGGTTAAGGTAAAAGAAATGGCTAAGATGGAGTTGACATACATGTAATCAGAATGAAATTTAGAGGTGATGAAAAGAAAAGAAAAACAATCTAAAAATATATATAGTACAAGAAGGCTTCAAGAGCCGAGTAGAAATTAATGTAATATTGAAGTCACCCCTTACTCGACGAAAACGAATACAAGAACATGGTGACACGAGGTACTACTAGTACAGCGCGTGTCTGGTAACCGCGTGGGGATCTCGGGCATGCGTTCTAATCCTGGCCACGGCGTAGAGGTTAGGAAGGGCAACTCCTGTCAATCGCTGTTGACCTCTGACCTGAGGTGACCTCGGCTTCCTCCGGGTATCGTCACAATATGAACTGTTCCGGATCACTTGTAAGG
>NC_134790.1:12931656-12941656 GCF_046742065.1 Oratosquilla oratoria
CGTGGGAGGCGGATTCTACGAATACAATTGAGTGTAGCTGAAGAGATTCTACATTTGATCAGTGTGTGTGCATGTGTGTGTGTGTGTGTGTGTGTGTGTGTGTGTGTGTGTGTGTGTGTGTGTGTGTGTGTGTGTGTGTGTGTGAGGGGACTCTACAACTGATCCGATTAAACAAGATGTGCTTTAATCTTCTCGTTGTTACGAGGTTAGGGGAAACTAGGAAAGTTAATAAAATCGTCTGGCGACAGATGGAATAAAAGTTAGTGCCGTCAGTGTGGAAGGAATTATATAAAATGTATACATGTATATATCTCTCATATGATTACCATATAGGAGTAATAATGATACAACTTATCTGCATTGATCCAATGATTTTGAAAGGCGTGTAGATACATAGAGATTACATACACACACACACACACACACAGACACACACACACACACACAAAGAAACTTTCATTTAGATGATGTACATTAGAACGCAATATTTAATTTCATTTGTAATTTTATCCAAAACTGAGCCTTAATATAAAAAGTAATAATAATAATAAATAAAATAATAATAATAATAATAATAATAGTAATAATAATTATAATAATACATACATACATATACCAAGGATTTTTCCCCCTTTCAAGGGAGGTAGCCAAAAAGGGAAAGGCATAAAAACACTCCCACCCATTTCATCCCTAAATACACTCCACACCCCTCCCACCCTCCCTCTCATCTGAGCAACTCCTGGATGACGGGTCATCCCTGCACCTTGCCCACCGCCCTGGGTCAGAAGCAGTGTCGCAAGACAATAATAACAACAACTATAATAATAATTTAATAATTTAATAATAATGATAATAATAATAATAATAATAAATAAATAGATAATAAATAATAAATAAAAAATAATAAAAAAATAAATAATAATAATAATAATGATAATAATAATAATAATAAAAACAATAATAATAACAGTAATAATAATAATAACAATAATGATAATAATAATAATAATAGTAATAATGATAATGATAATAGTTATTAATTAAATGGCCAGCGACGAAATATGTATATGTTTAGTCCTAGTATACTGTGTCCCCAACATTACACGTGCGTGTGTGTGAGCGCGCTCAATGTCCGTGACCAGAACACGCAATGGCTATTATTCTGGCTTGATTTAAATCCACTTTAAATGAAATATAAATTACTTAACCATTTTTCTTACCTTCAACATCCCTCCTATAACCCCGACATTATACTTAATGAGATTTCTGTAAATGAGAAGAAGAAAATATATATATATTCTTAACCTCTTCCCGTTTTCTTTCTTCCTGTTTTAGTTTGATCTATGCTGGTTCCCCACTCACTCCTCCTTTGACCTTCTCTCTCTCTCTCTCTCCTTCTCTCTGTCTCCTCCCCTCTCTCTCCCCCCCCCCTCTCTCTCTCTCTCTCTCTCTATCTATCTTCTATCTCTCTCTCTCTCTCTCTCTCTCTCTCTCCACTCTTTCTTTCTCCCCCCTCTCTCTCCTTCTCTCTCTTCCTGTTTGATCTCCCGACTTTTATTTTCCTGTGTAATACTATAAAACAATCTATTACTTTTCAAAAAGGTGTTTCAAAAGTTTTTTTAGTGCTATATATTTTTTTTCCTTTTCCCGATTTCTGTTAATCCTTTCCTCTTTATCTCTCTTATAACTATCATTATCTCTTATCATTATCGTGATTTCTGTTCTTACGGTCACGATTTCTGGTTATGACATTTATTGAATGGCTCTTTCATTGTGTACTGGTGACGTCATCGGAAGCGTTCCGTTGTGGGTTCGAATCCCGCACTCCTCTACGATCCCCAGTAGTGACTATGTGTTACCTGCCCCGCTAGACCCCAAAGCGCATGTACATAGGTCAAAGGTGACGGCTTCGGCCGCAGCTACTCAGCGACTCCTGGCGTGGACTCCTCACCTTCTTCCAAATACTCCCTTTACTACAACACAACACAACACAGAAATCTTCTTAAACATTCAAATAAAAAAAAATCTAAACACACCGAGATTAATCTAAGCTAATCTAAGTTATTCAAATCTAAGTTAAGGCTACCTATGGCGAAGCTTAGTTAATCCTCGCTTTACGATGTCTCCAATATTTTATTCTGGTTAACTCCTGACGACTGCATTCGTGTCCCTGTGACGTCATCAAATGCATGATGGGACTTCCCTTGCAGCCTTGACGTCGTGGATTGCAATTGCAGTGATGAAGCGTGGTGCCCATGGAAGACGTTTCCGTCTATAACGAGGTCGGGTCGAATGGAAAAAAATTATATACATACATATATATATATATATATATATATACATATATATATATATATATATATATATATATATATATATATATATATATATATATGACACACAGGAACCCACAGTCGGAGAAAATAAACTTTAAATAAAGAAGAATCCTATATTTCGGCTATCAACTGTAGCCTTCTTCTCCGACTGTGGGTTCCTGTGTGTCATTTACAAATGTGCTACTACATTTCTGTTTAGAAATATATATATATATATATATATATATATATACACACATATATATATATATATATATATATATATATATATACATATATAATCATAATAAAATTATATAAAATAAAAGATATAATAATAATAATAATAATAATAACAATAATAAAAATAATAATAATATAAATATAAATAGATACAAGATAAAAAAATAGGAAAGTAAATAAAATGAATGAATAAATAAATGAATAAAGACAAAAATGAATAAACAGATAAGTAGGCAAATAAAATATATAGCAACAAATACAAATGAATGACATACATATAAATTATAAAATAAGAAAAGACACAAAAACAAACAGAACAAATCAAAAACAAATAATAAATTAAAATGAAGTAAAATAAACTAAAACAGAAAAAACTAAGATAAGCAAACTAAAATAATTGAATGAAACAGAGAAAACAAAATTAAATTAACAAATTAAAACAGATACTTGACAAATGAGTGAACGCATAAACAAACAAATAAACAAACAAACAAACAAATCAATTAGTAATAGACGAATAGATAAGAAAATTATCTTCTCTTTGGATTCTGCCTTAATCTTTTTGGTTCCCATTTGTGTCATTATTTATCGTTCGTTTTTTCGTCTTCCGCCTCCGTTTTCTTTGCCTTTTTCCCTTCTTCGATTGCTTTAACCTACTCAAACGGTGACAATAATTTCTTTGGTTTTAATTACCTTGTCACATACGGCAATCAGCCTCCAGCAGAAAAATATGCAGCATTATTGGTATCAGATAAGCATTATATCCTAAGCACCTTAAATATCATCATCATTGTCGTTGTCGTCGTTTTTATTATCATTGTCTTCATCGTCGTCGTCGTCATTATCATCATTATTAGTATCTCTATCAATATCATGATCGTTATCGTTATCGTTATCGTCATCATCAAGGTCTAAATATACACAGCTTCTGACGTCATTAGGCTGGGTCCGTTTTCTCTTTGTGAAACACTGAAGAAAACTGTGAAACGCCAAGGAAGACAGGAACTATAATATTTTATATATTATATATATAATATATATATATATATATATTATATCATGTATATTATATCATATATATTATATATTCATATATATAGACAGGAACTATAATATTTTATATATATTTATATATATATATTATATAATATTTGTCAGAATATAACTAATTGCGTGGAGCGGTGCGAGCGAAGGCAACGACATTCCCGAACGACGCACCAGCTTCAACTGACAGCTATAGGACCCGAGAACCCCACTTTGAACAGCCAGGTGACGTTCACGGGCCCGCTGCGCCAACTCCCTCGAAATTCGGTCGGAAGTGGTTAGACCTTATATCCTTAGATCTTGGTCATCATCACTACCGTCACGATTAGGATCGTCATCAACATCATTATCTTTGTCAACATTATCACCATTAATTACACCATCATCATCATCATCATCATTACGACCATTATCATCATAATTATCTCACTATCATTAACACCACCACCACCATCATCATTATCATCTTTGTCAACATTATCACCATTATTTACACCATCATTATCACGACCATTAACATCATCATAATCATCTCGCTATCATTACCACCATCACCACCACCACCATCATCATCATCGCAGACATCAGCATCACCACCATCATCATATCAGACACCAGTATCACCACTACCACAACCGTCACCACCACTATCACCACATCCTAAAGTATCTTCACCACACCTCGACTCCCACCACAACTCTGAGCATCACACGATAGAGCGGCAGAGTCTTCACGACGAAATCCTTCAACCAAGTGACATCATTTAATCATTTTATTCTGGCTTAAAAACGAGCAATTTTTACCAAACCCTGAGGTTAATCTTGATCTGTAGGAGGTTAGGAATGGTTAAGGTTTTAACTAGGATGGGGTTTAATTCTTTTGGTGGAAAGGGATTTGGTGTTCATTGGGGGACGACAGAACGTGGGCAAGGAGGAACCGTCTTGAAGAGGATCCGGACTTATGAATGAGAGTTCGATAGTGACCTTTGCGAGAACGAGGAGACCGATAGTTTGTCAGGATGCAATCACGACCACAATGAGTCTTCCCCCCTTCCCCCCTTTCCCCTCCCCCTTTTCCCCCTCTCCACCCCCCTCCCCTCAAAAAAAAAAAAAAAAGAGAGAGAAAATAAAATGGGTTTCGTAGTACACACTTGGTCTGCAATTTACTCGTCCGTCAGCAGAACGTGCGATATATTGTAAATATGTATTTTCATAGAGTACCAACTAATGGAAGAGTGCATGATTTAGCGTCATGCACTCGACTCCAAAGAGGTCAGAGTGATGATTAGAGTGGTCTAATTGTCTGCGTCCATGATTTGCAAGTCGTTCTCGTGGAGGAGGAGGAGGAAAGGGAGGAGAGGAGGAAGAGGAGGAATAGGAGGAGGAGGAAGGATAGGAGGAGAGGAGGAAGAGGAGGAGGAGGAAGACGAGGAGGAGCAGGAGAAAGAGGAGGAGGAGGAGAAGGAGAAAGAGGAGGAGGAGGGGATTTGTAAGTCGTTCTCGTGAAGGAGGCGGAAGAGAGGAGGAAGAGAGGAGAAGAGGAATAAGAGGACGAAGAGGAAGAGGAGGAGGAGGAGGAGGAGGAAGAGGAGGGATTTGAAAGTCGTTCTCGTGGAGGAGGAAGAGGAGGATGAAGAGGAGGAGGAGGAGGAAGAGGAGGAGGAGGAGGAGGAGGAGGAGGATGAGGGGGGATTTGCAAGTCGTTCTCGTGGGGAAGGAGTACGAGGAGAAGAAAGAGGAGCAAGAGGAGGAGGAGGAGGAGGAGGAGGAGGAGTAGGAGGAGGAGATTTGCAAGTCGTTCTTGTGGAGGAGGAGGAAGAGGAGGAGGAGGAAGAGGAGGAAGAGGAAGAGGAGGAGGGGGAAAGTGAAGGGCCTTCAGAAGTCTTGGAGAAATGACTTGGTGTGGGTGAAATACCCTCAAGGAGTAACGGTGACGATGTTCGTCAAATGATTTTTGGAGGAAGTGCGAGTAACGGTGAAGGGTAACCGTGGTAACTGTGGTGGTATTTCGTGGTAACTGTGGTGGTATTTCGTGGTAGCTGTGGTGGTATTTCGTGGTAACTGTGGTGGTATTTCGTGGTAACTGTGGTGGTATTTCGTGGTAACTGTGGTGGTATTTCGTGGTAACTGTGGTGGTATTTCGTGGTAACTGTGGTGATATTTCGTGGTAATTCTGAAACCAAATGAGATACGTCTAGTTTCGGAAATGGGTGAATGTACTGTATAGAACACAGTTTCCCAACCCTGCGTTGATCAAGACATCTTGTATGTTAAATATTTCTGTTGCAAATGATATGAATTGAGTACAATGGTCATGATGATGTTTACATTGTCTTTTGTAACCTTACATTACCTATTCTTACATATATGTTTACTGTATTTGTCCCCTACTTTTTACAGTCAACAACTAGTCATATATATTAACACATATGCGAATAGATTAGTGGGGGAGGTGATATCATGAGGATCATATTGGGGATTGCCTGAAATTAAAAAAGTTTGGTAAACGCTGGTGCAGAGTCTAACGTACGAAAAAAAAAAAAATGGGACGTAGAATCTTAGGAAAGGCGAAAAGAAAACGAAAAAACCGACATACCTAACTTAATAGTCGTACTTAAGGATTTATAGAGCACATACATAAGAACACATACACACACACGCATACACACACACACACAATACATGCACACACACACATACACGAGTCCATGACCATTAATTTGTAGAATGTCTACAAAAAACTCCTTGTAACGTAACGTCCCGTGACTTATGTCGATATTCAGGAGGCAACCCCCCATAGAGGTTCGGTGAAGAAATATTGATCTTTATGACATCACCATGTAACGGGGTGAGAGAGAGAGAGAGAGAGAGAGAGAGAGAGAGAGAGAGAGAGAGAGAGAGAGAGAGAGAGAGAGAGAGAGAGAGAGAGAGAGAGAGAGAGAGAGAGAGAGAGAGAGAGAGAGAGAGAGAGAGAGAGAGAGAGAGAGAGAGAGAGAGAGAGAGAGAGAGAGAGGGTGCTAATTACTGTGGGTAGACCCATAAGTGGCCTCGCCATACACACACACACACACACACAATATATATATATATATATATTGTATATGTGTGTGTGTGTGTGTGTGTGTGTGTGTGTGTGTGTGTGTGTGTGTGTGTGTGTGTGTGTGTGTGTGTGTGTGTGTGTGTGTGTGTGTGTGTGAAGTCGACAGGGTTTATGGCGTGACGGTATTAAGTCTAATTATTGTCCTTATGATGTGTGACATGGTATGACCAGGGGAGGTAGTGTGTGCATTTCTACATGTATACATACGTACACATACACACGCACTCGTACACATATATGTACACACACACGCGCACGTATGCATGTATATAAACATGTCCTCACATACATGTATTATATATATATGTATATATATATATATATATATACACACATATATATATATATACATATATACATATATATATACATATATACATATATATATACATATATACACATATATATATACACATATATATATATACATATATATATATATATATATATATGTATATATACATATGTACAGATACATGTACTTTTTGTATGTGTATGTGTTTACTAAAACTCTCATACTGGTTAACAAATGGGATATTAATTACTTGAGCGTGAGGGTGACATGCCTTCAAAATCCTCTAGAGACTATAAGGCCTACACTAGACAGTTCCAAGTCCACCTGTTATCCCTAGTTCTACAGTTATCTTATCTTCTCTTCAAACAAATCTATTCCCGATTTGACACATTTCTGCTCGTCTTCTATCATGAAAACTCTGAACTTTTAACAATTATATACATACTTTTACTGATAACATACGGACATACGTGAAAGAATATAAACATAAAGAATCTTAGCTACACACACACACATATATATATATATATATATATATATATATATATATTATATATATATATATATATATATGCTGATGGCTTTTTCCCCCTTACAAGGGAGGTAGCCAAAGTCAAAGGCATAAATCCACTTCCACCTATTTCATCCCCACATTCTCCACTCCCATTCACCACCCTTCCCTCCCTCCCTCCCTCCCTCGTTTCTTGGTTCATTCTGGATGACGGGTCATCCCTGCATCTTGTCCACTGACCTCGGTCATAAGCAATGCAGCAAGGCACAGCACGTCCACAGCACACCGCTTCACTTAATCGGCGACCCCCCCCCCTCTCCGTCCCTTTATCCTAATAAGGCTTAAAAAGGGTCGAAGGCTAACATAGGATAGTATAAAGGTTTGGATCCTATCTTTGGGTTCTATAGCATCAATTTTACCTTCTTACTCTGAATTGCAAACCTGTGACACATTTGCTCGATTTCTGTACACCCCCTCCGCCAAGGCCATGAATTATAAATCACTATAATGTTATATGATTCATAAATCACGGCCCTAATGATTCATAATTCATAATATGCCTGGCAGAAGACACACAAGATTCTGCCAAATCCCGTCAGTAGTATACCAGTGCTAGGTTTAGGAAGTAGGTATATATATGCTTATGTTTATACATGTATATGCACACATATAATGTACATATACAAATACAAATACGTATACATATACATACATATGTACACTCGCGATATTTTCATGATACAGAATTTTTGTCAACTTTTATCTACAAGAAAATTACGTAATTGTAAGGTAAATACTACATAGGAAAATATATCACGCACTCGGCAAAAATATATAGATTAACGTTGTGAGAGCTACAGAGTGAGTCAAAAATTTTGCTCGTGACTGTGTGTATATATACATATATATATATATATATACATATATATATATACATATACATATATATATATATATATATATGTGTGTGTTTGTGTAATTTTTGACATTTTGAAATAAACTCTCCTACTTGCTTCGTTGTGGCGTGACGGTACGATCTTCGCCTTCTACGAAGCAAGCCGCACTGGCGAGGGTTCGAATCCCAGTAGGTGAGTTTAGTTCATATATATATATATATATATATATATATATATATATATCTATATATATATATATATAGATATATATACATAAACATGATATACATGACCTCATGAAATAGCTTATGTATGTACACATATATTTTTATCTTTCATTCAGTGTATGTAAAAAAATAAACATATGTGTTCGTATACAAAATACATTTGGCTTCTGACCAATCTTCTCTCAAAGAGAAATGCCGATAATCTTTTAAACTTTTCGGTTTCAAGTCTCTGATATTTCTCCTTTATCATCTCTACCACCCGACCTGTCGCCAAGAACACAAACGGCTCTTATCAAAGATAAAATAAAATCAATATATTTTTTACAACTTTTTCTACATTTATACTTTCATAACCTGGGAATATTTGTCATTCAATAACTAAAATATTACACTTAAAATTCTCGTCATTTTTTTAGTCGATATGTGAGCTAGTGGCGTAACCTAAAGCATGCTGGCCTCACATTCGCCTAGCTGTGGGTTCGAATCCCGCACTCCCCTCCGATTCCCAGCAGTGTCTGTTACAGGTGAGAAGCTTACGCCAGGAGACGCTGAGTAGCTGCGGCCAGAGCCGTCACCTTTGCCCTGTTATCCGCTTTGGAGACTGTTGGGAATCGGAGATGAGTGCGGGATTCGAACCCACAACTACGTGAATACGAGACCAGCACGCTCCCGATTACGCCACCATGGGGATGATTTGAACAAACAGCCAACAGCCAGAATATAAAGTATTATACAGTCGCGTCGGTTCCCCGACAGTCCTGGCCAGATGGGGAGGCGACCTAACGTCGACAAAAAAAAAAAAAACAGCGGCTTGCCACAACTGGCAGGACTATGCCCTACCGTGGGGTTTCTCACTTCCCATGGCATCAGTCAGGGATACAAAGAAAAAACATCACCCTGTATGGAAGGTCAGTAAAGTTTACAACAACCCCCTTCTGATGTCCTGGTACACAATTCATAACCGGACAGTCTTCCCCCCTATCCCCCTACTCCCCTAACATTTCACATCCCCCCTAATCTTCTCCCCCCTCAACCTCCCTATACACTGACCAACCCGCGTCCCCTCGTCAGACACAAACTTCCTCACACCTCTCCCCCTCAAAGTCAATAGCTAATAAATATCATTTAGTTCTTGATTACTCTTTATTGATCGGAGGGTATAAAATAGTAGGTGGGGCCCAAAACTGGCACTTACTGCCTTTGTGAGTGATGGTAGCTTTGTTGAAAAGGAAGAAAGGGAAAGAAAAAAGAGGAGAGTTTAAGTGTGTGTTTTTGTTTACACGTAAAATATATTCGTATACGTATGTATGCGTATGGATAAGTGCGCATGTGTATATGCACAAACATGTGCACACAAACATGTGCACACA
>NC_134790.1:12946656-12951656 GCF_046742065.1 Oratosquilla oratoria
CAAGTACTTACGGACTCCTAGTTTCTGTGTGGAGGGGAAGGAAGGAAGGGGTACCTTTTTGCCAGCTGGTAAAGGAAAGTGGCTGGCTTAACGACAGCCATTTAGAAGGGTTCCTCTTCTAGGTTTACCTGAAAAAGAGCAAGAATATAGCATTACCCATCTATCTAGATTTTCCTATTGAAAAGAAAAAGACAAAAATCTAGGTTTACCTGGAAAACATCAAGAATAAACCATTATTCTTCTACTTAAAAAAGTAAATAATAATAATAATAATAATAATAATAATAATAATAATAATAATTATTATATTAAGTAAAATCATCACTTATTTTGACTCCCTTGTCAGGTTATTTCAATAATTTCCAAGTTATTTATTAATGTCTAAACAATATTTACATATTCAGATATCAATAATTTTCTTCCTTTTTTTCTTTCGCTTTACTCTCTTTTTCTTTCGTCTTTCTTTCTTCTTTCACTTTCTTACGTTCGTCTTTTTTTTCTTATTACGTGAGCGTGCGTTTTCATTCCTCTCGTATGTTTCTTCTCAATTTTTTTTTCTATGTTGGGGGGGGCTGTCCATGGACAATAGAAAAAAAAACAAAAAACGATGATGATAATTACAACAAT
Source organism: Oratosquilla oratoria (assembly GCF_046742065.1). Lineage (NCBI taxonomy): Eukaryota > Metazoa > Arthropoda > Malacostraca > Stomatopoda > Squillidae > Oratosquilla > Oratosquilla oratoria. The sequence continues at coordinate 12,947,284 of NC_134790.1, forward strand.
AGTAATAACAACAATAGATCAACGACGACAACGATGATAATAATAATAATGATAACAATACCAAGAACAACATTAATAACAATAACAACAATAATAATGAAAGACAATTATTGTATTCAACCTCTGATGATACCGTCCGCGATTTGCTAAAAAAAAAAAAAAAAAAAAAAAAAAAAAAAAAAAAAAAAAAAAAAAAAAAAAAAAAAAAAAAAAAAAAAAAAAATATTGAACGGTAGTAGCAGCTATTGGCTTCCCCGCGTCCGTCACATTTTGATACCATGAATGACACGTCACGTCACGCCCGGCGACACTCCATTTATATGACGTGATATAAGGAAATATTGTGGTGGTCATTTCCCATGTAGAATTTCCCCGATGGTGCGGTGACATTTATAGGAACAAATGCTTTATGTGATGCAGAAGATAGGATTCAATGCCCTATCCGTTTGGGTTCAATCCCCTGTAATCTAAGCAAATCTAACCTAACTTATATGCCTATATGCTAATACCTTTCTTGGGCTGAAGACTCCTCTTAGTATTAAAGAGTTCTTTTCAGCAAATTGGTAATGAATTTATAAATTATCTATTTGTTGATTATTATCTAATACCGTTCCGTAATTTAAGACTTGTCTTAGTATTGAAGAGTTCTTTTATGCAAATTTGCAATGAATTGATCATTTATCTGTTTTCTTATCTATTCACTTATGCATTTATCTATCTAACATTAGAACAATTCATTATGAAATGTGGAAGTGGAATGGGTTAGAGTATATATATATATATATATATACATATATATACATATATATACATATACACATATACATATATATACATATACACACACATATATATACATATACACACACATATATATACATATACACACACACACACACATATATATATATTATATAGATATTATGTATATACTATATATTATATATACATATATATATATTATATAAATATATAATATATATATACAAATATATATACTATATGGTATAGAGACAATCTTATCTACTTATCTATTTAATATTAGAACAATCTATTTATTTACTTGTTTTTTATCTATCTAATCATTTACACTATAGGCATCGACGTTCATTGAATGATGTGTGTGTGTGTGTGTGTATGCTCGGAGAGACCGTGGAGGGGACTGGCGCCGGCGTGCGAGTGGAGCAACGCGCCTCCTGGTGGATGATGATCCCCAAATGATGATGTACACAACCATAATTTTTCATCTCAAGGCGCTGCCCTTAGCTGCATAAAATCGTCTGTCGTCAGCCAGAATAAAATCTATGGATATAATATATATATATACATATATATATATATATATATATATATATATATATATATATAATATTAAGTGGGTGGGAAGAGGAAAGACTGGAGTCTTATTCTGAGTTTTATTCTTGACTAGTTTCGCTACAAGCTTAAAAAAAAATCTCTAGAAGTGCATTATAGGGCAAAAGTGACGGCTTCGGCCGCAGCTACTCAGCGCCTCCTGGCGTAGGTTCCTCACTTTCACTAATACTTATTTTGATTCAGGAAAACTTCTCTTATCACTAGGAACACTAACTCTCTTGTTCAGGAACAAAGGGTCACGATTAGTTGATTAAAATCGCCTGGCGGCAGCAGGAATAAACGAAAACGGACCACTTCGTAAGGGGTTAATATATATATATATATATATATATATATATATATATCTATTTTACTTTCACATTGTCTTCTTGTTCTTCCTGTAATTTCTCCTACTTTCCTTTTGCTCCTCCTCCTTATCCTCCTCTTCCTCCTTCTCCTCCTCGTCACTCTCTTCCTCCACTTCTTTCTCTTTTTCCTCTTCCTCCCTCTCCTGTTTTCTCTACTCCTTTTTCTCTTCCTTCTCCTCCTTTCTCCTCCTCCTTTTTCCTCTATTCCTCCTTCTCCTTCCTCTCCTACTCCTTTTCTTTTTCATTCTTCTTCTTCTCTTTCTCCTTCTCCTATTCCCATTCCGTCTCCTCTTCCTTCCTCTTCTATTTCTTCTCCTCCTCCTCTCCGACTCCCCGTTTCTCTTCCTCCTCCTCCTCCTCTACCTCCTTCCTCCTCCTCCTTCGTTCGGCGTCGTTGTCCTTTCAAATTGAAAAATGGAGTGAATATTTGTGACGAACGAGACTTGAACAGCGTGATTTCAACCTCGACTGAATGAGAAATGGTAGGTTTGAATGAATAACACCAAGGCTAATTCACGACCGGACACGGTAATAAATGAAGAACGAGAAAAGCAAAGCTCGTCACGTGAGGTAATTCAAGGTGAGAATATACACAAATCGAGACAAGCACAAATCCCAAATGATTTATGATCCGTCTTCTTGTGTGCTGAGCTTCCAGGGGGAAGGTCTTATCTTTGGAAAGCGGGTGTTTGAGCGTATGCACAAATCCTGTTTACCCTCTTTACCGTGCATTCTGTTCCTTTACTCTTCTATCCTGCTTGACGCTAAGTTGTTTAATTCCTGTTCATGTCACTGTTTTTCCCCTCCCATCGGGTTATGATCTGTTTTAACTAACCTTGTCCTTTTCTGGTTAATCTAGTTGACACCAAACTGTTTTAATCGTCCCTACGATGTCAGTCTTAGTAGTAAATGGATAAACACGTTTATGGATTTCTTGAAGGCCTATGTACAGATCCAATTATCTTATTTTCATTTTGTCTACTCACATTCTGCCCAAAAATTCACGTTCCCTCTGTATTTAGTTCTAGCCTAACCTAACTAAATCTAATCTAAACTAAGTTTCCGTAATTTAATCTAACTCAACCTCATCTAACCTATTGTAACCTAGCCCATCATAAGCTAACTTAACGCACCCTAACCTAACCGAACCAAACCCTAACTTAACATAACCCAATCTAACCATACTAAACTCAACTTAACCCAACCTAACTCAATCTAACAGTCTAATCTAATACAACTTAACATAACCCAACCTAACCTAACTTTATCAAACACAGCTTAACCTAACCCAGCCTAACTTGACGCGAACTAACGGAACTCAAGTTAACCTAACCCGTCCTAATCTAATTTAATCTAATCTAGTTTAACCTCACCTAATATAAATCAAGGCGTAGACGTTGCGATATTGTTTTTGGTCTCATTTCGTACATAATTAGAAATAAATTTTAATCACAGACTCAGGGAATACTCGACTGAAGGGTAAGTGGATGAAATAGTAAGTAGACAAAATGGAAAGTATATGAAATGGGTAGAAGACAAAAAGGGTAGTGGACAAAATAGGAAGTAGATGAAATGGGTAGACAGAAAAGGTGGTAGATGAAATGGGTGTAGACAAAAATGGTAGATGAATTGGGTGTAGACAAAAAGTGGTAGATGAAATGTGTAGTAGACAAAAAGGGTAGTAGACCAAATAGGAAGTAGATGAAATGGGTAGTAGACAAAATAGAAAGTAGATTAAATGGCTAGTAGACGAAGCGGGTGGTATACAAAATAGTAAGTAAACAAAATATGAACTCAAAATGGAAAGTAGATGAAAGGTAAGAAGACAAACTGGAATAAGTCAAGTTGGGAGATCAAATGACATACCACCTTCTAGAACAGCGTTTCATAACTTGGGGTCATGAAATCAATTCTAGGGGGTGCTGGGAAGCGATGTATACTTTTCTTGATCCATCTAGTAATAAGATATTAGTTATTAGATGGTGCTGCCCTTAGGGTCAGAAAATGTTAGGAAACGTTGTTCTAGAAATAATTACGCTTGTAAATGTACCGTGTCTGTTGACTTTACGAGAATACTCAAGTATACGAATAAATATATGTAATGAAAAAATAAAACAAAAATAAAATAAAATAAGACACGAATGAAATAGTCTGACAGCAGATTGAGTGAAAGAGTAAAGGACCACACAGAACGGAAGGAGCTAAGAGAGATAGACTTTAACATAACTTAAGAATTGAGGAGACTGCAAGAGACCATAAGGCCTACACTTAGCAGTTCTATATCCCTTACCACCTATCATCTCTATTCATAAAGTTATAGACTATAACATAAGAACATAAGAATGGAGTAGACTGCAAGAGACCATAAGGCCTACGCTTGGTAGTTCCATGTGTCTCACCACCTGTCATCTCTATCCATGAAATTATAGATATAAGAACACAGGAGTAGAGACTGCAAGAGACCATAAGGCCTACACTAGGTAGTTCCATGTCCCTTCCCTCCTGTCATCTCTATCAACAAAGTTATCTATTCTTCTCTTAAAAAGATTATTACTTCTGATAACATATTTTGACAAATAACAAGTTTTAGTTAAGGAAAAAACATAACAACACACACCCCTTCCCCAGGATTTTTTTTATATTTTTTTTTCA
>NC_134790.1:12956656-12964156 GCF_046742065.1 Oratosquilla oratoria
TCTCTATTTCTCAGACGTGATCACTGAAATAGCTGAAGTTGCTGAGAACTGACCACAGAACATAGCACAAACAAATAAAAAAATCACTAAAATCCCCTGAAATGGCTGAAGTTGCTGAGAACTGACCACAGAACATAGCACAAACAAATCACAAAATCATTGAAATCCCCTGAAATGGCTGAAGTTGCTGAGAACTAAGCACAGACTATAGCACAAACAAATAACACAATCACTGAAATCCCTTGAACTAGCTACAGACTATAGCATAGCCAAGTGATGCATCTTCTTGGATTGTCTCAAAAACCTAATCATTGAATTCTGATGGCTTTCTTTGTACCAAGTCCATAAAAGGAAAGAGAATAACGCAAGAAAAAAGAAAAGGAAGGAAGAAATAAAATGAAAAAATGAGAAAAATAAAAGAGAGAATGAGAGCAAGAATGAATACAAAGAAAATATGAACAACTAAGATGAAGGAAACAGCAAATGTGAAAAAAAGAAAAATATAAAGAGAATAAGAAAAAGAAAGACAAAAAAAACAAGAGATAGTGAGAGAATATAGAGAGAATATGAGAAAGAAAAGAAAACCAAAACAAGAGAAAAACACAGAGAAAATAAGAAAATAAGAAAAAGAAAATCCCAATGCTCCCAAACTTAAATCAATCAAGTTCAAGGTCACGGATTTGGCAACGTCCCTTGCAGGGATGGGATGTAGCAGCGGCCTTTCAAAGTTGTTGATCAAAACTGATTGATTCAGTTTAATGTCGCGAACTCCCCCCCAGCCCCCCATCAGGAGGCTAGGACGGTGCCCCTTATAAGATACTTCCTATCATGTAATCTAATTAACCATACCCTTGGTCCAACTCGCTGGTGGCAAGTGTGGACTAAAACCTCTGTGTTTGAATGTAAACGCGCAGTTGTAAAGATGTTTTATGTGGTTTGCTGGTGGGAACAATACAAATGTTTCCCTTGGGGTTTTCCTTCCAACATAACAGATGTTTCCCTCAGGGCTACTGTCTTGATGACTTCGGTGCAATATTCCAGGCTCAGATGAACCAGAATACAGTGTACTGTTAAAGTTACATGACCCCATGAGACCTTTTGGTATATAAGGAGGTCGAATGCAGAATAGCACGTAAATAAAGCGAAACAAGTAAATGAATTAAAATGTAAATTGGAAACTAAACGGAAACACTGCACTAGAAATTATTAGGCATATTATCATCAAATTAGCGTTAATGAAACTTTCAGTGTTTGTGGAAAAAAAGAAAAATTATCTATATCTGGAACCCACTCAAACTTGATTAAGTAATTTACTTATTTATCTATCTGCTTATCTAACCTAATCAAATTCAATAAACTATTCACTTGGCTCACAAAAAAATAAACAAAACATAAACAAATAAATGAATAAAATAAGATCAAAATAACTGTCCATTCTACAACCTCTTCATAGTCTGAGCTTGCAACCCGTAAAGCAATGCTGTGTTGTTTGAGTCTCGCCATTTCCATATAAGGCGTGGAACAAGAAGGACTACTCAGAGATCCCACCATTTCGCATTAGAGACGACACGCAAAGGACAAGAGTCTGTCGTGGTTGGCGCACTACTGGATTTAAACTTCGTGGAAGACTCCACGGAGCCTTGTCAGAGTGGTCAGAAACCGAAAATTAATTCATGTTTCTGGACGAAGGGTAGCGCGGTAACACAGAGGATACTGCCTTGAACTCATGAGCAGATGGTCGTGAGTTCGAGTTCCAGGACACGCTGCGGGCTTGCTGTGTTGGTTCCAGACAGTTTTGGCCAGGCGAGGAGGCGACCGGACATCGGCCTTAAAAAAAAAAAAAAAAAAAAAAAAAAAAAACGGCTGACACCAACCGACAGGGCTTTGCCCTACCACAGGTTTCTCCCTTGGCACTCCGGTGGAGTTCGTGAACTTCTCGATGTCGAGGGATAATTTCTTTGTCGAGACATCATGACAAGTTGAAGAAGGTGGATTAAGAATACACGAGTTTTTGGCCCGAGTTTCTTTCCTATTCACTTCTGACAATATCATCTGGAGTCTACTGAAAATGTGTTTCAAAATGCAACCATTTACGCTTCGTATTTCTGAATTCAAAAGCAATGCTATTGGAAAATCATGATTTTTTTTTCAATTTTCTCTTTAAGAAATAATTTAGCCCAAATTTCTACTTTGGTGAGATAATTAGAGCAAACTGTGATTAAACTCATCTTTGAAATTTCACCAAATATTACACGCGATCATTGGAATTCGAACACTTTAATCCAGATATAATGGATTTGGATTTGTTTGTAAATCTTGTTCTAGTTCCATATACGGGATTTATGAGCAACCTGGTCGAGAACTCGCTTTGTGGGACGGAAAGCAAAGAAGTTGGTAGATTAGGAGAAAAAGTGTCAGACTAATTCATCAAAACCGGTGAAAGTTTAGCAAAGCTTCTGAGAACACTAGATTCGAATAAAGCCATTTCCAGGAGTGAGTGAGAGCCTTGGATTCCATGTCACCCCAGACAAAGTGACATGCACAGTGACACGTTGTAAAGTCTGACACGTGAGAGCTGGTGACAGCTGCTAGGAGCAGTACAACACCCACATGCACGAACATTAACGCATGTTGAATAAACTATATAAGGACAAATTGCATTGAAAGTGGAGGAAGAAGACGAGGATTGAATGGGAGAATTTTAGTGCTTTAACGTTTCGACCCGCAGTTTTGTGATCAAGACTCTGCAGGTCTAAACGTAGAAGCATTAAAATTCTTCCAATTGATCCTTGTCTACTTCCTCCACCTTCAATCAATTCGTTTTTTTTTCTTCGACTAGATTCTATATAATTTCTAACTTTACCTCACACTATATCTTCTCATTTCAGTTTACCTCTCAAAAAAAAAAAAAAAAAAAAAAATATGTTTCTATTTTTCTCTACAATTATGTTTTGGACCAATTTCCCGCTTTTGGTTGGTATAGATGTAAGCCTCGATGCCCAAGTAAAATGCCACATGCCTCCTAAGGCACAATACAAACCCTAATAAACGTTCCCTTAAAAGTGCTCAGTGGCAAAAGCCCCCTTTTATACACTCATTTCATTTCCCTACTGACTTTTCTTCCCCTCGCATAAAAACCGATCCCGCGAAAGCGGGTGGACTGTCCTAGGTAATTCATAGTTGATGTGGGCAAGTGATAGTCTGAGGAACAGGAGGGTGTGGAGAAAGTGGATAGCCATCAATGGGGAGCACTAGGTTGGGACGATTGAATCAGGCTACTAGTGGAAAACGGTCCGTTGCCCCTGGTCTCTCTTGAAGAAGACCCACGGTCTTTAGGTAACCGGCAACATCCACCGGAGAGCGAGAAAAAGCGAAATGCAGTGAAATATTAAAGCAGTCAGTTCGACTTTTTCATGCGACTTTTTTTTTTTTTTTTTTTTTTGGTCACAGTTACGATGGTACGCAAGTGATATGTGATTTGAAGTCTATTTGATTTCTTTCCTTTCCTCTTCCTTTCCTTTCCTTTTTTATTTTTTCCAACCTTTTCCCTTTTTTCTTTTTCTCTTATTTTCTTTTTCTTTCCTACTTACTGTTCTTTTCTGTATCTTCTCCCTTGCATTCTGAAGGACCCAGGATCGAAGCTTCGCGACGGCCAGGTTCGATGATTTGAAATCATCACATTTTGTCGCGCCAAAACCGTATCCGATGGACAGTATCATTTATTTTCTTAAGGTCTTAGACGGAGCATTAAGTAGAACGATATACATTGTCTGTACTTCACATGGATATTCACTGCTGGTGTTAAAATGCTTTTATATATTACTCAGTTACTCCTTTACCCAATGGTGACCGCAGACACGCTTGGAATTTGTACATAAAGTTGATGTATTTATACAATGCGATGGACGATTGATTATTTGATGTTGAAGAGCATAACACCAATTAATATGTCCCATAACCGTGAGTAAAACAAATTCATTTCACCTTTTACACACAAAATGTAAAGTACATATAATAGACTCGTGTGTATATATATATATATATATATATATATATATATATATATATATATATGTGTGTGTGTGTGTGTGTGTGTGTGTGTGTGTGTGTGTGTGTGTGTGTGTGTGTGTGTGTGTGTCTGTGTGTGTGAATGTATGTATGCATGAGAAGTTCCATGATGCCTTTGTTGGTTGAAGAATGCAAAAACATATCTATTAACAATTCTAATCCTTTTGTTTTCTAGCGACTTTTCATTATACTCAGAAAAAAAATCCACTTTTCTAGATTAAATCAACTTAAGTACCAGGCACTTCTATTCAGCAAAGGACACCCTCTCCACCTCAGACTCAGTACCCGAAGAGCTCATTATTGATTTCTTTCTTCTTTCGCCTCTGTTTTATGACGTAATGTCGGTGTTCCGCCTTGGACGTGTTGAGGCGACCATCGATCACCTCTCAACGCGTGTGTGTTTACTCTACAAAAACAAGAAGAAAGGGAAAAAAAAACTTCCTTCGTGATCGAGCATGATTGAGACTTTGCATTTGCTAACAAGGGCACACATGTGATCGGCTATTGGTTTAACTCGCCACTTTCGATACTTTACCGAAGACTTCGGGGGAACGAAAAATAAACGTTCAACTATCACGAATGGGTTACGTGACTTTTTTTTCCCCCCATTGCCCTACCGAATGGTACGTTTCCATACATTCTAGATATTTTTGGAATCTTCTTCTCTCCGTTACTAAACGGGTTAGTCACCTTTTCTTTTAATGGAAATACTCGTAGGAGCTTCCAGTGTGTAGGTTTGAGAGCGTGTGTGTGTGTGTGTGTGTGTGTGTGTGTGTGTGTGTGTGTGTGTGTGTGTGTGTGTGTGTGTGTGTGTGTGTGTGTGTGTGTGTGTGTGTGTGATTCACCACGGTCTTGGTACATGTGTTGGACACAAGATCGACAGCTATTTCCCTCCCGCAAGAGAGCTCAGAGCTCGTATGACCGATCTATGGGTAATGCTGTGACCTTACACGCACACACACACCCAAATCCCCGCCCACGAGAGTTGGAGTAACGACTCGAAGCCCAATCTGATTATGAGATGTACATGTACCCCAGAAGCATACCCCACAGGTATGCGATCGGGACTTTGATGGTCCTAGGACCCGACACTGGTATTGACAGTGGTCAGAGAGGCCAGAAAGGGTCACCGCGTTAGGTCAATTTGCGTCATGGCGTCGGGTCAGTCCCGCCTATATATACTGCCTATCCCGAGCGGGCGGGCCAGTTGGTTCTTCTTTGTACTCACCTTGTTACGCGTCACTAGGCCTTCACGGTTGGTCTTCCCCCACTTCGGGGACCACGCCACGTTTGCCTCTGACACGCGTACCTTCACCAGAATAAAGTATACAAACGAAACTCCGCATCACTCTCCCTACGTCACCTAGCCCAAGTAACACACCCGTATGCTACAATTGGAATCACATCACCAATTATCATTCTTACAATAACTATATTAACAAACCAATTATACCACACTAAACTACGCAAACTAAAACTACATTAGAAAAAAAATCCGTCCTGAGCACCATGTTCTTGGTCTGATAAAATCACACTTAACACGAAGAAGAAAAAAAAAATTGCATCAATATTAAATACTACTGCGAAATTTAATGATCGAGTGCTAATATGTTTGCGTACGAAGTAATTGAGTTTACTCTTCTTAATATCGTAATCAAACATGACTCCTAGTTAGCGCGCTTAAACCCAAAGGTCGCGCAAACACTCGTCCTCGACCAGAAGGTGATGTAAAACTCTTCTTTGTGCCAAAAGAAACAAGAACGCGAGGTTCTATCAGTCCAACACACGCGCGTCCGCATCTCACCACGCTGAAGAACATGAAATTATACAAATTTAGTTTCAAGAAGGAAATAGGCAAGAACTGAGACAATTGGTTATTTTAAGAGAAGATGAGATAACTTCATGGATGGGGACGACATGTGGTAATGGCCATGGAACTGCCTAGTATAGGCCTTATGGTCTATTGCAGTCTCCTCTATTCTTATGTTATTATGAAACTTTCATCATGTAAGAGTGAGTCCTCTGGCGACAAGCAGACTAGCAAAGGCACCACGAGAGGAAGTAGTGTGAACGTTCACTGGAACATTTGTACAACGTTTACTGGAACGTTTGTACAATGTTTACCGGAACGTTTGTACAATGTTTACTGGAAAGTTTGTACAAATTTTACTGTAAATTTGTACTTTTATTGGAACGTTTATACAACGTTTACTGGAACGTTTGTACAACGTTTACTGGAACGTTTGTACGTTTACTGGAACGTTTGTACAACGTTTATTGTCCCAACGTTTCGCTCATACAATCTTCACGAAGCTTCACTGGTACATAATAAAGCTTATGTGAACGGTCCATTGTACCAACAGACTTCTTCTGATGAAACTTTTTTATTTTTCTATTTCACTATATTCTTATATATTTTTTCTTCTTTAAGATAATCTTGGTTATACAGGGTGTGGCAAGGCATCATGCGAGCTATATATATATACATATATATATATATGTATACGTATATATATATATATATATATATATATGTATATATATATATCTATATTATATATATATATATATATATATATGTGTGTGTGTGTGTGTGTGTGTGTGTGTGTGTGTGTGTGTGTGTGTGTGTGTGTGTGTAAAGTGTCGGAACTTCAAGTTTTGATTTAACGCGCTAATATTGATACAGTTATATTTTTGCATCACATAAATCAGTAATGGTCACGTTTTATTTGTATGTTTTTTAAAGCTTGATGAAGCCTCGGGTTTTGATTACTACATATTTTACATGAGATGCAACTGGTCATCTTTGAACTTGTTCCCTCGGAACAAGAGGCAAGTGACGCTAGCAGTGTGTCAGAGGGAATCACGTCGAAAAATGAATAATTAAATGAATAAACAAATAAAAAATAAATATATGGATAGAGCAAAAACGCATGAATAGGTAATGCATAAATAATTAAATGAATTAATATATAAATAAACAAAGAAATAAAACAACTTGTGAATAATGAATTCAGCAATATACGCATGAATACACAACGCATAAATAATTAAATAAATAGATAAATAGATAAATAAAACAATTGGTGAATAAATAGTTACGTCAATGAATATATGAAAGCATATATTATTGAGTTATTGAACAAATAAATGAATGAAAAAGTTAACAGATTAACAAGCAAGTGAAGGAATAAATATGCACACGAACGAATGGATAAGGAAGGTAATTAGTGAGTTAGATTATAAGGAAATTAATGAATAAATAAAATGAAAACAGGAAGCGAAAGCCAGAAGGTTAAGACGGTCCTCCTCGCCGGCGTCATCATCGTCATCATTATCATCAAAATCGTAATCCTCGTTATCATCATCATCATCATCATTATTAATAAATAATTACAATCGTAATCCTCTTCTTCTTCATCATCATCATTA
>NC_134790.1:12969156-12974156 GCF_046742065.1 Oratosquilla oratoria
AAATTACCTTATACATTTGGATTCTGTTCGTCATGAGTGACCTTCTCAGGTCAAAGGAATTCTTCTAAATTCCATGACCTCATATGTGACCTCATATATGACCTCATATATGATTATCCCTACTTTTATGCAGACACACACACACGCCCGCGTGTGTGTGTGACTTAACATGGTCTTGGATCACGTGTTGGACTCGTGATCGACAGTTATCAACTTCCTGGGTGAGACCTCAGAGCTCATATATGACCGATCTATGGGTAACACTGTGACCTACGCGCACACACAACCCCAACTCCCCGCTCACGAGAATTGGAGTAACAACCCGCAGCGAAGCGATACTGAAATTATTTGAGCCCTGAGCAGGATTCAAACCCGGACTGCCGTAGAGGCAGGCGAGAACTCTAACCACTGCACCACGAGGTTGTGTGTGGTGTTTGTGCATGTTTGTACATAGGCGCGCGCGGGCGTGTGCGCGTGTATACATATACTCTATATATTTTTTTCTGTAAAGTCCCTTTCAGTGCGAATCCTGTAATCCGATATAAAAGAGGCTTTTGTTATGGATCTATCTCGATACAGATATTGTGCGCTAGTGGCGTCATCGGAAGTGTTATGGGCTCGCATTCGCTTCGTTGTGGGTTCGAATCCCGCACTTCTCCCCGATTCCCAACAGTGTTGTTGCCTGCCCCAGCATTCCCCCAAAGCGCATGATAGGGCAAAGGTGACGGCTTCGGCCGCAGCTAATCAGCGCCTCCTGGCGTAGGCTTCTCGCTTCTTTCAAAGAGAATAATAATTATTATTATTATCATTATTATTATTTATTATTATCATTATTACTATTATTATTTTATTATTATCTATTTATTATTATTATTAATTATTATTATTAATTATTATTATTAATTATTATTATTAATTATTATTATTATTATCATTATTATTATTATCATTATTATTATTATCATTAATTTTATTATTACCATTATTGGACGCTCATCGGCCGATCGGGTTAGAGCGTCGCTACTTGCGGCGGAGGTCGAGGTGACGTCATTTCGAAACCTACCGCCAGCGAGTTGGACCAAGGGCGTGATTCGTTAAATTCCTCGCTACAAAATCCTCTGTGAGGGGCACCGTCCTAACCTCCTGATAGGGGAGTTTGCGACCTTAAACCGAATTACTTTGTTGTTGTTGCTGCTGTTGTTATTATTATTATTAATTATTATCATTATTAATTTTCATTTATCTATTTACCTGTTTATCTATTTATCTGTTTATCAGTGGACCGAGTTTCACTCATTCTCTCACTCCGGCTGCCGCCAGGTGATTTAATTCAACCTCTCCTTGACATCGAAAATACAGAAAACATTTGAACGACACTTCCGTCCCTTCTGGTACTCTTCCCTGCCGCCAGGCGATTTTATTCGTCTCCTGGGCACTCCCACAAGCGCAGTATGATCCCCAGAACAATTACATTTTTTTTTTAATAATTTTATTACTAATACATATGGCATCAATACAAAACCCTCAATTTTAATGTTAATCGTAAACTAAAGACGAGGTATGTGCTGTGGGTAGAATCTTGTATAGTTTTGACATAATTTGCATCTCATCCGGTTAATTCGTAGCCAATTTAGACCCATAACCTATCCATTGAAGACTTCTTTTTTTTCCAGCCAATTTGCTGTTAAAGCAATTTCATCGTATTTCCCAGCAACCGAGGGCACGGGGACCATTCTATAACCCAGCTGGCTAAGGGCTGTTTGTCGGGTCGGGAATGTTATATACATGAAATCACAATATGGAGACTTGATGGTGATGGTGATAATGTGGGGAGCTAAGGTGAGTATGGTGAGTGTGAGGATGGTGGGGGTTATGGGATGGTGGTGGAAGGGGGGTTGGAGGTGGAGGGGTGGACTAGGGTGGGAGGGTGGGAGGGGGAAGAATGAGGGAGTTAGGAAAGGTCCTGTATGATAATGTTCTAAAGCCTTTTGTCACAAGGGTCTTTCTGAGGGTTTAGGAACGGTCTAGGAAAAAGAAAAAAAAAAAAGGAAGAAAAAAAAAAGGACAAAGAAGTATGAAAGAGATTCCGGTAGGGCAGTGGTAACACACACACACACACACACACACACACACACACACACACACACACACACACACACACACACACACACACACACACACACACACACACACACACACACTCGCATGGCGCAGTGGTAGAGTTTCCGGCCGCCACTACGGTAATCTGGGTTCGAATCCCGCCCAGGGCTGAAATAATTTCAGTATCGCTGAGCTGCGAGTCGTTACTCCAACTGTCGTGGGCGGGGAGTTGGGATGTGTGTGTGCGTGTAAGGTCATACCATTACCCATAGATCGGTCATATATGAGCTCTGAGGTTTCTTCCGGAAGGGAAATAGCTATTGATCACGAGTCCAACACGTGATCCAAGACCATGGCGAATCGAACACACACGCACACATGAATTTTAGAGCAAACTAGATAATGCGAGATACAAAGACGGGACATCACGAGCGTAGCTCCCCTTCCCGTAAGATACAACTAGGTAAGCAAGCAAGCGCGCGCACGCACACACACACACACACACACACACACACACACACACACACACACACACGAAGAGCGTTTCTGGGGTTGGGTTATATTCCCATGACAAGATCTGAGTTCTGGTTTTGAACCAAAGAGGTCTGGGAACTCCAGAAGCTGATGACGGAAGAGAAGCTTCTGTGGGTGAGAGCTTACGCGAGTTCAAGTTCATATAATGTGACTTGATTTTCCATTTTCTTAAGCCCTGGGGGTCACGTCCTTACCCGAAGGTGCTTCGTCGTATCAAAGACCTTAGTCCAAATGACCTTAGAGACCTTAGTGTAGTGGTACTCAAACAGGGCCGTGACCTTCTGTTACAGATTATGATGATGATATGGTTTAACGTCACAAACTCCCCCCCCCCTCTTATCGGAAGGCTAGGACGGTGCCCCTCACAAAGGACTTTTCTGTCCGATCTAATTTTTTTTTTTTTCTTTTTTTTTTTTTTTTTACTTTCTCTTTTCGTTTCGACTTGCATCACAATCTGTTTAATTATTATGGGCGTCTTCACATAGTCATCTTCCTCTTCTTACATTATTCTCTCTTTCTCTTCCATATCTCTATCATCTTCCTCCTTCGTTGTATCTCCGTTTCTTCCCTTTCTTTCTTTCGCTTTATCATTCTGTTACTTTATTCCTCCGTCTTTTCCTCCTCCTCCTCCACCTCCTCCTTCATTTCATCTTAATTTTCTTCTCTTCCTTCACTTCATCCCCATTTCTTTATTTCGTTCTAGTTTTCCTTTATTTAACTTCTCCCTGTCTTCTCCTTCTCCTCCTCCTCCTCCTTTTTCTTCCTTCTACAACTCCTCCCTGTCTTTAACTTCTCTTCTTCTTCCTCCTCCTCTTCTTTCTATTCCTCCTCCTCCTCCTTCTCTTCCTTTTTTTCCTTCTTTCGTTTTAGTATTCCTTCACTTAACTCCTCTTTGTCTTTTCCCCCTCCTCCATCTCCTCCTCTTCTTTCTCCTCCTTCTCTTCCTCCTTTTCCTTTTTTAGTTTTAGTATTCCTTTACTTAACTCCTCACTGTCTTTTCATCTTACTCTTCCTCCTACCCCTCTTCTTCTTCTTCCTCCTCCTCCTCCTCCTCTTCCTCCTATTCCTTCTTTCGTTTTAGTATTCTCTTACTTAAATCCTCATTGTCTTTTACCTCTCTCCCTCCTTCTCCTCCTCTTCCTCCTCCTCCTCTTCCTCCTTTCCCTTCTTTCGTTTTAGTATTCTTTTACTTAAATCCTCATTGTCTTTTACCTCTCTCCCTCCTTCTCCTCCTCTTCCTCCTCCTCCTATTTCTCTTCCTCCTTTTCCTTCTTTCGTTTTAGTATTCTTTTACTTAAATCCTCATTGTATCTTACCTCTCTCCCTCCTTCTCCTCTTCCTCCTCTTCTTCCTCCTCCTCCACCTTCTCTTCCTCCTTTTCATTCTTTCGTTTTAGTAATCCTCTACTCAACTCCTCACTGTCTTTTCATCTTCCTTCTCCTCCTCCTCTTCCTTTTCTTCATCCTCATCCTCTTCTTCCTCCTCTTCTTCCTTTTCCTTCTTCCGTTTTAGTAATCCTTTACCTAAGTCCTCACTATCTTTTCATTTTCCTCTTCCTCCTCTTCTTTCTTCTCCTCTTCCTCCTCCTCCTTTTCTTTCTTCTCCTCTTTCACCTCCTTCTCCTCTCCCTCCTCCTCCTCCTCTTCCTTCTTCCTCCTCCTTTTCCTCCTCCTCCTCCCTGGCAGCCTTTACAATGGTTGCGTGCGGTACTTTCATCAGCTAATCCCCATCTTGCTATTAAACCTTAAATCAGCCTCAGAACAACCCGGCAATTCCCTCCAAGTTACCTTCAAAGAATTCCCATGCACCTTCAAACTTCCCTTCAAATCTCTTATTAATATAAAATCCCTTCAAATTATGCACATTGAATCTTCCAAAGCTTAGATAAAACATAATGAAAATGTATATATATACATACATTATATACATATATATATACACACATACATTATATATATGTACATATATATATAATATATATATATATATATATATATACACATATATATATAATATATATATATATATATATATATACACATATATATTCAATCTTAATCTGCTTCCCTTCAAATTTCTTATCACTATGAATATAAAATACCTCCAAGATAGGCACAAAGTTAAATAAAACCCCAAGAAATTTTAGAGAAACATATTTTTTCTTTAATTTTTATCAGAACATAGTCTCAGTATATCTTAAACCATTGCTAAACGATTAATAATAAATTCTAATAATTATAATTTGTTTGATCAATTATCAGTTATTAATAATAATTAGTAAATCATAAAACGATTAAATGACCTCCTTAAAGCAAACTTTAAATTGAATAACAATTAATGATAAACTGTTAATAATTATCATTTAC
>NC_134790.1:12976656-12979156 GCF_046742065.1 Oratosquilla oratoria
TCCTCTATCTTTTTCTACCTTTCTATTTATTTTATCATTTTCTCTTTATTTTCTGTATAATATAAATTTCACGATACATTTCATTGAAATTAGTGACACCTAGATACACCACCAATAAGAAAAAAAATTCAGATGAATGAAAATGACGAAAAGGAATGAAACTTCTAAAGTTTGGTACTTAATTGCATAAGTTTTCGTTCAGATCAATAGAATTTCGTTCTACAATCATGGCTGACATCAAACAAATGCCACTGATCAGAACGAAAATGAATGAACAAATACATGAATAAATAAATGTATATATAAGTTAATAATAAACTGATAAGAAAACAAGTGAATGAATAAATTAATAAACTTCTAAGCACATAGATAAATAAAGAATAAAAGAATAAACAAAGAAATCAATAATTGAAAATTAACATTTTGAAAAAAAATAAATAAATAAATAAATAAATAAAGAAATAAAACACAAAGTAGGAGAGGGACTTTGGTATATACATATATATCTATATATACATATATATATGTATATATATGTGTATGTATATATATATACATACATATATACATATATATACATATATATATATATATATATATATATATATACATATATATATATATAGGGGCACTGTACCACCCAATCAGGAATAGAGCTAAAAAAAAAAAATGTAAACTATGAGACTTCACATGAGAAAGGCGTGATTATGGCAACGAATGGATCCAATTTTGGGTGTGACCGGGTAACCAAGTAGGAAAGGCAACCCGGTCTTGCCGGCTTTGTTAATTCTCGTAAAATAGGAATAGGTGCTACGCCTTTCAATTCTAGGGAGCTCTTTATAATGCTTATCATGGCTAATCACAGACGCTTTTATTCACCTCTGGGAGCGACTTAAGGAGAGAGAGAGAATGAGAGTGAGTGACAGTGAAAATGAGAAAGAAAGAAAGAGAGAGAGAGAGAGAGAGAGAGAGAGAGAGAAAGAATGATGAGAGCGAATGAGAAAGGCTGAGAGAGAGAGAGAGAGAGAGAGAGAGAGAGAGAGAGAGAGAGAGAGAGAGAGAGAGAATGAGAGCGAGTGAGAAAGGCAGAGAAAGATAGTGAGAGAGAGAGACCGAGAGTTTAAGAGAGAGAATGAGAGAGAGAGAGAGGTTTGAACAGCACTACAACATTGTGTCTGAACCTTTGAGTGATATGTACTTAGGGATTCGTGGACGTGTGCGCGGGCACGTATGTGCATGTTTGTGTGTGCTTGTATGTGTATGTGTGTGTGTGTGTGTGTGTGTGTGTGTGTGTGTGTGTGTGTGTGTGTGTGTGTGTGTGTGTGTGTGTGTGTGTGTGTGTGTGTGTGTGTGTGTGTGTGTGTGTGTGTGTGTGTGTGTGTGTGTGTGTGCATATATGTGTGTGTGCGTGCCCACGTCCGTGTGTGTGTGTGCGCGTGCGTATGTGAGTGTGTGCCCACGTCCGTGTGTGTGTTCGTATCTAAGTGTGTGTGATTGCGCGTGCGCGTGTGTGTGTGTGTGATTGTGTGTGTGTGTGTGTGTATGTGATTGTGTGTGTGTGATTGTGCTTCCATGTATGTGTGTGCCCGTGTGTGCGCGTGCTAGTATGCATGTGTGTGTGTGTGTGCATGTATGTGTGTATATGTGTGTGAGTGTGTGTGTGTGTGTGTGTGTGTGTGTGTGTGTGTGTGTGTGTGTGTGTGTGTGTGTGTGTTTGTGCTTCCATGTATGTGTGTGATTGTGTGTGTGTGTGTGTGTGTGTGTGTGTGTGTATGTGTGTGTGTGTGTGTTTGTGCTTCCATGTATGTGTGTGCCCGTGTGTGCGCGTGCTAGTATGCATGTGCGTGTGTGTGCATGTATGCGTGTATATGAGTGTATGTGTGTGTGTGCGCGTACACGCGTGTGTGTGTATGTACATGCGTGTACGTCTCCCATCCAACTATTCGCTCCAGATAATTCCTTTTGTACGTGTAATCTCCTTGAAGCAAATTTTCTTATTAATTTCTTTTTACGAGCGCGTCCCTAACCAACCTTGCAAAATTATCTATTTCCCTCCCCGATTACGGAACATCTTGGGATCATCTTCTCAAGCCACTTTCACCGAATTCTCGTTATGTCTGTATTTAATTACGCCATTATAATTAGGAATAAAAGGAACAGATGTGGATAGCAAGCGACCCCCAGAGCTTGTGATGCCTCTTGTTCGTTTGGAATGTCATTTCGCTTTAAGTGGGTGTCAATATACATATGTGTGAGTAGCGACTCGTGTAAGCGGGTCTGTAATCATATACATGGATGTGCCGTTATATGTGTGAATGTGTGTGTGTGCTTGTGACTTGTGTGTTTATCTGTCTGTGTGTGTGCGTGTGTGTATGCATGCATGCATGTATGTATGTATGTGTGTATGTATGTGTGCATGTATGTATGTATGTATGTAAGTATATGTATGTACGTATGTAGGTATGTATACTGTATACTTGATATATATATATATATATAT
>NC_134790.1:12984156-12991656 GCF_046742065.1 Oratosquilla oratoria
TTGCTCTCCCGTTGAGGCGAGGACGCTGGTCTTCCTCCGGGGACCAGCTTTGTATTTGTAAAAAAAAAGTCTTTGTTGCAACAGAGGCTTTGTCTATGTGCCTTTGTTGCTCTTCCCACATCCCCAAACCCACCTTTGAAGTTGCGTGTTTGGCCTCGCGCGTCGAGCGAATCAACGCGCCGTCCTGCCCCGGACGCGTGTCCGGTCCGGACGGCCTTAAAAACTGCCGCAGACGACGACGGAGGTGGAAGGTCCGTCGGGAGGCCTGCGGACTTGGGGCGCCCCAGCGGACCACATGGCAATATTCGCCAGGGAATTGATTACCTTTTTAAATGCTAATTTCATACGATAGTACACGTGTGTGTGCATATGTGTGTGAACGGTGTGTTTTCCCTCTAGTACGTGTGTGTGTGTGTGTGTGTGTGTGTGTGTACATGTTTGCATATGAACATATGTTTACAAAATACACACATATATCCATATATATGAACATACACATACGTACATATAAATACATATGTAGAGAGAGAGAGAGAGAGAGAGAGAGAAGAGGGAAGACAGAGAGGGACAGTAACGTTTTATTTCCCAAATAAGACAAAGTTTGAATACTAAAGCGAGATTCGAGGACATGTGATGCTCCAACACACACATATACACACGCGCGCGCACACATAAATATACTTAAGCATATGCACATACATTTTCTTCAATATGATTTATTTTATTTTCCAATTCCACATATTCACTTGTTACCATATTTTCCCCTATCCACTTCCAACCCTAACCGCATTATTATTATTTTTTGTCCAACGCAATTATAATCTTTAATGTCTTTTCAGAGTTATTCAGCATCATCAATGCCTCCCTCCTGTTTCTATTATATATCTGCATTTGTGTACAAAAGTGTGTGTGTGTGTGTGTGTGTGTGTGTGTGTGTGTGTGTGTGTGTGTGTGTGTGTGTGTGTGTGTGTTCATGGTTGAATGTATCAAAGTTTGTATTGGGTTGTTGAGTTTCATTTTTATTCTCTGTTTGTGTATATATACATACACACACACACATTATATATATATATATATATATATATATATATATATATATATATATATATATATATATATATATATATATATTATATATATATAAATATATATATATACATATATATATGATTATTAGTATTTTGTTATCATTACTACTACTACTACTACTACTATTATTATTACTAAGAGTTTTTACGAGAGTAGTAGAGCCTGTGTTAGATTTAGAAATGGAGAGAGTGAGTAGTATGAATTAGGATGGGACTTCGCCAGGGATGCGTCATGTCGCCATGGTTGTTCAATTTACACATGAATGGGGGTGGTGCGAGAGGTGCCGAGGATTGGAGATGGTTAAAGAATACGGAGAAGAATGGGAGATGAGCCAGTTGTTGTTTGCTGACGACACTGCCCTCGTAGCAGGTGAGGAGGACCACCCTCATAGCAGTAACCGCCCCCCCCCCACACACACACACCTCGTCATGACAAGCGCATAAACGGCTCCGTCCGTCGGACGGAAACCGACACACGTACTCCGACGGAACACCCACACGCACTCACAGACTCTGAGTTCTCGGACGTTCTCGTAGAATGTGAGCATGGAGATGCGCGTTCCTGAAGTCAACAAACCCGT
The DNA here is from genome assembly GCF_046742065.1 of Oratosquilla oratoria. Lineage (NCBI taxonomy): Eukaryota > Metazoa > Arthropoda > Malacostraca > Stomatopoda > Squillidae > Oratosquilla > Oratosquilla oratoria. Next base: position 12,985,826 of record NC_134790.1, read on the forward strand.
GTGTTGTTGCGTGAGAAGTATGCATGGGGAAAACTAGCGCATTTGGTTATGTGCACGTGATTTTAAATGTCAAATTAATGTATTGTTGAAATAAGGTATAGATATATATATGCATATAAACAGACGCACGCACACACACACACACAGTGTTACTGTTTTCGACAGTTAATTCAGTATTCCAAGTTTGAGTGCTGCCCAGGGCTGGGAAAAAATCAGCATACTACACTGCGAGCCAGTACTCAAACTCGGGTGGGCAGGGAGTTGTGTGTGTGTGTGTGTGTGTGTGTGTGTGTGTGTGTGTGTGTGTGTGTGTGTGTGTGTGTGTATGTGTGTGTGCGTGTGAGATCACAGCATTACCAATATATTGTGCCACATATGAGCTCTGAGCTCTCAACTGGGAAGGTAATAGCTGTCGATCACTAGTCCAACACGTGGTCCGAGAGCCGCACACATGTAAAAATGAATTTGTGCGTCTATGAATTATTCACAACAGAAATGTTGCGAATCTGGCAATGACGTCCAGGCCATTTTGCAAAAGTCTTGATTTCATCATATGAATTTAGTATTAGATATTTCCGCGACTTTTCTATGGAACTGCACAACTTGTGGTGACGTGTGTAGAATATATATATATTTTTGTACCTCTCAGCATGACAAAGCATGTTTTTCCTATCTCAGTCGGCGGTCAAAGAGGCTGATAGACCTTTAGCCGAATAATGAGGCCGACTTTCCTTTCCTTTTTTTTTTTCTTCTAACCCCCTTTCACTCTTTAGATGGGCACCACACTCTCTCTACAGTCTTTCGTCATCCTTCCCTACCTCCTGTAGATTTCACGAAGATTTTTCAGCCATAGGTTATGCGTATTACCTCACTCCATCAATCCCTGGCGCTTTACCTCTCTCAGCACTTTCCACATATTGCTTAAACCCAATTTCCCTTTTCTTTCTCCAAACTCATTTCATTTCACTCCTTTTCTCTTAGGGTTAGAATATTTCGAAGATATTTACTCCATATCAAAATGCATTGGTCAGCAATAACCAGCGCTTCTATCCTTGGGGACAATGTAAAATAATCCTACGATTAAAAAAAAAAAAAAAAAGAAGCGGAGTCATAGAGATGGAAGGAAGAATAACAGAACAAAGAGATATTGGCTGTATCCTATGACACAAACCTTATATTATCGTCACACGTACACAAACTTGGGGTGCTGCAACCCCCATTAAAAAAATAATAATAATGAAATAAAATAAAATAAAATAATGTGAAAAAAATTCATCAGAAAGTAGACTAATTTTTTTTTCTTACCATTAAACTTATTTGAGTAACATAATTCCTCTGGTAGTAAAGAGCAATAATACATTGATATTGAAATTTAATTATTTATTTTCTATTTCATTATTATTATTATTGTTATTATTACTATCATCATTTTTTTTTTGGGGGGGGGTCATCACCCCAAGTTTGTGATCAAAATTATTTTCTGAAATCCACAAAAGAATGCTACGTGCCTCTGGTCCATAGGGGTCACTAAAGCTCCTAAATATATTGTCAGCTCTTACGGGGTGACAATTAGTAGCCCTATATGTCCGAATTATTGTTAAAACTCGATTATAGATACAACTACAACCTCGCCAATATGGTTCAACCATTTCAAAGGATTACAAAGGCGGAGCATACCGACAGGAGACCTTTTGGTCCATAACTAGGTCGGATGCGAAAAAAGATAAATAAAATTATAATAATATAATAAGTAAAATAAATAAAAATATAGGTATAGTTAAATAATAAACAAACAGGTAAATTAGTCAATAATAATAAACTTACAGATAACTAATAATAAATGATGATGGGTGCCATGGAGATGAATGGAATAGCCAGGCGGCAATTAGACTATGAGGAAAAGTGCCAACAGGTATGGAAGGGGCTGGCTGAGATGAGGTTGGGTCGCTCGTAAAACAGAACTTTTGACGGAATAAAGGGATGAGCATATTTCTTATTTCTCTGACATTTTTTCAAATGCCCTATTTTTTTTTTTAATTCTGTTCAATCTTATTTGTCCGCTTTATTTATCAATTTAATTAACTACATATTTCTATTTAATTCATATTTTTTTTCTTAAATTCTGTTCAGTCTTATTTGTCTGTTTTATTTATTCATTTAATTCACTACATATTCGTAGTATTTTATTTATCTTATTTAATTAACTTTATGTATTCATTTATATATATATATATATATATATATATATATATATATATAGATATACATATATATCGTTTTTTTTTTCATTCTAATTTTATTTATTCTTTACTCCTTATTTCGTTTGATTAATTTTATAGCTTCATCTTATTTATTTTAATTTATCGATTTATTCATTTATTGCTGAGTCACGTGTATTATTGCATACTGCGTCACACTCGTACCCGCATCATTGGGAACATATGTCGTAAACAAGGCCGAGTTGTGAATAAACATTGCTATTCTTAACATATGACATCCCCGCCTCATGACGTCATTGTTCCATACACGGCAGCTGCACCAGCTGTTTCCAGCCACAGCTGCAAGAAATACAGCTACTGGTGCTGCCTGGTGCCAACTTTCACCATCCGGATTTTTAAATTGCACCAACTCCGCGGGAAATACTTTTGCACCAAGGTTTCACTGCCACCTCGCCCGTTTTACTTTCATCTCGCGGTGCAACATCATGCATATACGCAGTGAAACATGGTATCCCAGGTCCTTACGAAATCTTGCATCCATTACATTTCCTATATATATACATCTCGCCCTCTGTTACATTTTATCAACAGGGGTGAGTATATCTTGCGAGAGGGGGGGGGGGTTTGGGGGGAATGGGGGGGGGGAGATTTATAAGACGTCGCCGAAGAAGTACAAAGCGCGCACGCGCGTGCTCCGCCGTCCAGACCTCCTTTTCCTCTCCCGCTCCATCTTTCCCCTTCGCTCACAGACTCTCGCCTCAGGCTCCTCCTCCTCCGGTCTGCCTGTCTGTCTGTCCCTGAGGCCGGAAACGTGGTTTAGGCTCATAGTCTGAGTGCGTCACAGTCTGAACAAGTGAGCCAAAGTTACCTGGTATCAGTTGAAGTCTCGCATAACAATTTTATCGCGAGGCAAGCGAATTCATACGCCTGTACCTGTCAATCATCTTGCTGCCGTCTCTCCCTCTCTCGCCAGATGCACGATGCTTCGTCTTACAGAAGAGGAGTAGGAGGAGGAGGAGGTCGAGGAGAAGGAGGAGGAGGAAGACTATGAGCTGGGGCGCCTACCTACCACAGACACAGGGTCCACCATCTAAACATCATCTCAACGATACAATTGCTTTTAATGTTTATCGAAAACGAAAGATAGATGAATATTTCTTCATGAGTATACGTTTCAGTGTGCTTTCTTGTATCTCTTCCGATGCTCCCGCCTATGACGGGTGGAAAAGTTGTCGTACGAGCATCCGGAGGACATGTAGCTATTTCTCTCCCTCCCTTCTCCGGCCAGCTGCCTATGGGAACCTGTGGGCTGTCCTTGCAACACAGAAAGAAGGTTCTTCGGGGGGCGGGCGAGACATCTCCGTAGACTAGATGGCGGCGTCTGGGGAGGCCCCGAGGAAAAACTATGCCGGATGTTGTTGTTGTTGTTATGGTTTGTAGTTTGCTATCGCTTCTATCCTTGTTGCTATGGTTTGTAGTTTGCTATCGTTTCTATCCTTGTGGAGAATCTGGCGCTATTTTGGGCGTCTAGGTGTTCGTCTGAAGTACAAGAGTGTCGGTTGGCTTCTGGAAGAAAACAAACGACATGACGTCACGCAAAGACGCGACAGTTGGCTGGTTTGGTACACTAATGTTTTCCTAGTTCCTTCAAGGCGTCACATTTAGTTTCCTTTCCAAAAAACAAATTAACCGTTTATCATTTTAACCTCAGCAGCGGCACGGTCTTCGCCGAAGGTATGCGAGGCCCTAATCCCAAAGAAGAAGAAGAAGAAGACGTCGTGAACACAACCAGAAGGACCCAAAACGCTCGATCGTTTCTGAGTGGGTGATCGTGAGTTTGGTCGACAGAAGCTACCAATTGCCCCGATGCTGTGAGAGGTCCTCCGAGGAAGGTGTGGGGGTGGGGAGGAGTGGGGGGGGGGGTGTCATCAGCTTGAAGCGGCAGCTGTGAAAGACATTAGATGAAGCCTCAGGCACATTCTGTGAGACATGAGCTCGGGGATTGTGAACCCGCTGAGCCTTGATGTCTTCGAAGGGCATGTATCCAAACGTGAGACTCTGTCAGTTCGTGTCAATTGACGACAGAGAGACTGTAGAGTCTTGGGCGCAAGGGCAAGAGGCCAGGCGGTCTTGAATATGATTTATCATGGTTCTGAATCACGTGTTCGACTCGTGATCGACAGCTATTACCTTCCCCAATGAAAGCTCAGAACTCATGTGTGTGTGTACGCATACTTCCGTGTCCTTCATCATTTCTCAGTTCACGTCCTCTATTCTGGTCAATAATAGAAAATTGTATTCATCTGAGGGCACAAACACACACACAAATCTAGGTATGATATATTGGAGAATAAGAGACAGAACTCCATCAGCGCTGCTCCTTTCCTGTATACTATAATCAGGTAAACACACGCACGCACACACACACACGCACGTGTGTGTGTGTGTGTATATATATATATATATATATATATATATATACATATATATATATATATATATATATATATATATATATATATATATATATATAAGCAGGTATTAGGTCGTGCAGTGAAACTTGCAAAAAAATTAAATGATCGTGATTGTGTTTAAGATCAGCTAGGAAAAATGTGCCGTTGATTTTAAGAGATGATATTTCTACGTGACCTCGACTTCCCAGCACACTGGGCAAAGGTGAATCTTTGTGGAAGCTAAGCGTCTCTCTGCGTGTGGTATCCATTTTCCGTGAGTCCTAAGTGGCACTTCACGCCGTGAGTATTACCGGGGTATACAGTCGGGATTTGGTCGTGAGAAGTAGGTAGAGATTGTGAGTATATGTGAGGCTCAGCGTGCTTACTTAACGCGTGGTAAAATATGAACTTATTAACACGTTTCAAATATGAAACCCTAAAATCTTGTTAAACGAACCTATAAATGCCATCACCAATTTCCTCAATACCATTGGATGCTTTATCTATTCATCTATTTATTTGTCTCTTTATCTATTCAATTATCTATTTATTTACCTATTTACTTATTTACTGAATCTAGCTATCCATTTATCCATTTACTTATTTATTCGTCTATTTGTCTCTTTATCTATTTATTTATCTATTTACTTATTTACTTAATCTATCTATCCATTTATCTATTTACTTATACATTTATTCATGTAATTATTTCTTTCTTGAGCACTTTGTAGAAGCTCTTCCTACTTAATACCAAACTATTTTGTTCACATTGGTGGACCGTCTGACTAAAAGACATTAGATCAAATTGTTTGTGAACCTTTCAGCGACTATTGGGTATATCCTGGCATATTTGATGTCTTTCTTCTGGCCAACACCTGGCGATTTAATTCAGCTACAGGAACCCAGGTCAAAAAAGGTTAACTAGACCAAGAAGGAATCAGAAAGTAATGCTATCAATAAAATGTTACCGGAAAGATATTTACTATCATAACGATGTAGAATAGGACACCAGGACGTGTGTGTGTGTGTGTGTGTGTGTGTGTGTGTGTGTTTGTTCGTTCGTGTGTGTGTATTTGTATGTGCATGTGTATGTGTGTGTGTATGCGTGTGCATGTGTTTGTTCGTGTGTATTTGTTTGTGTATGTGTGTGTGTGTGTGT
>NC_134790.1:13001427-13003927 GCF_046742065.1 Oratosquilla oratoria
CGTTAATGAAGGAGTTAAACACACACGCACACACACACACACACACACACACACACACACACACACACACACACACACACACATACACACAGTGGTAGAGTTCCCGGCCACCGCTACGGCGGTCCGGGTTCGAATATCGTCTAGGGCTGAAATAATTTCAGTATCACTGCGCTGCGAGTCGTTACTCCAACTCTCGTGGGCGGGGAGTTGGGTGTGTGCGCGCGTGTAAGGTCACAGCATTACCCATAGATCGGTCATACATGAGAGCTTTGACCCGCTTATTTCGGTAGGGAACATAGGCGTCGAGCACGAGGTCCAACACGTGATCCAAGACAATGGTGAATCCACACAACTGAGAAACTACCACGCACACACAAGGTTAATTCAGCAGCACGTTCTGCTCTCAAATAATCTGTCCTCTACTGTCAGATTTATTACTATATCCTGTCCAAGTCATGTCCACCCCTACTCTCAACTTACTGTCTGCCTGCATTTCTCATAATCATGAATTCAAGACGGTAATTCCTATCCTGCCTTGTCAGAGATCATTAGATCTTAATAACATACTCCCGATTGTGGGTCAGCCATAGTAAAATTGCCTAGGACCTGTAACATAGAGATTTGATCTTATTAACCATAAATAGATAGACGTATATATATATATGTATATATATATATATACATATATATATATATATATATATATATATATAGTATATACACATATATATTAATATATAGTATATATATATATATATATCTATAAGAACACCTGGGTAACGTGTAGTTCACATCTTCACATATGCAAAGCTAGACAGCCCACATTGGGTAAAAGAAACTAACGAAGCCAGAGGCGCTTTCATATATTATCATCTCATGCAACAACTTTTGGCACTGAAGATGTAATATACAAAGCGCTCTGCTCGTTGAGTTTTCCTTTTTCAATGGTCTACTTTGCATATATATATATATATTAAATATATATAGATATATATATAGTATATATATATATATGCTCATAGTATATATACAGCAAGAGATTATCTTTACCATATATATATTTTTTTTTCTTTCTTTCTTTCTTTTCACACTTCATTCAACAACACAGAAAGGAGCTCATGCCTACCGAGACTAGGTAAAGAAATATTACAATGATGACAAGATTGTATAGTCAAAATACATGATGTGTATCCTTTGGGATAAACAGCTAACACGGGCTGGATTCGGCACAGCTTCGAAATTCAGTATCATGACCCATGTACATGATATAAATATATATATATAGTATATGTATATATATATATATACATATATATTTATATTGTATGTATATATATATAGATATATATTATTTAAATATATATATGTATATATATATTTACTATGAATTTTAGTATATTATATGTTAGTTCCACTTTACAAGGGAAAAAGGGACAAATGTGAGTGTAGTACTTTCAGAGGGATAAGTTTGTTGAGTGTAGTTGGGAAGGCTTATGGGAGAATTTCAATTGAGAGGATTGGGAGAGGAACAGAGGGAGTAATTGATGAGGAACAATGTGGGTTTAGGAAAGCTAGGGGTTGCATGGATCAGATATTTATGGTAGAGCAGATATGTGAGAAAGCTTTAGGGAAAGCTAAGGATGTTTTTTGTGTCTTTATGGATTTGGAAAAGGCTTATGGCATAGTAGACAGGAAGGCACTCCGCGAGGTTTTGCAGAAATATGGGATTCGGGGAAAGCTGTTAAGGGCACTCAGAAGTTTTCATGAGAGTAGTAGAGTCTGTGTTAGAGTTCGAAATGAAGAAAGCGAGTGGTTTGCGGTAAGGAAGGGACTGCGTCAAGGATGTGTCATGTCGCCATGGTTGTTCAATGTGCACATGGATTGGGTGGTGCGGGAAGTAAAGGCGTGGGTAATGGAGAATGCTAAAGAAAATGGAGAAAAGTGTGAGGTGAGCCAGTTGTTGTTTGCTGACGACACTACGCTTGTGGCAGGGTCAGAGGGGGTATTGCGAGAGTTAGTGACGAAGCTTGGGAAGGTATATGATAGGAGAAAGTTGAAAGTAAATGTAGATAAAAGCAAAGTGATGAGATGTACAAGGGGAGAGGATAACAGTGAATTGGAAATAAGTCTAGAAGGAGAGAGACTGGACAAAGTAGTTAACATTAGATATTTGAGGTCACTTGTGGCAGGAAAAGAAGTGGAGGTGGAAGTAAATTGTAGATTAAGAGAAGCAAGTAAATACCTTGGGAGATTAAACAGTGTCATGAGAAATAGGTATCTAGGAGTGTATGCAAAGAGATTGTATAAAGGGGTGATTGTGCCGAGAGCATTGTATGGGGAAAAGACTTGGAATTTAAGAGAGACAAAGAGGTAAGGTTTGATTGTGATCGAGATGAAATGCCTGAGAAGTATGGCAGGGGGTTACTTGGTTGGATAGAGTGAGAAACGAGGAGGTGAGGAGGAGAGCAGAAATGGAAGAGGAGATGACAGATAGGGTTGA
>NC_134790.1:13011427-13046427 GCF_046742065.1 Oratosquilla oratoria
ACAAAGACAGGAGGCAACATACGGGCAACTCCGCCGCGTCTGTCCATCTGTGCTCCTGAACCGTAATGATTCCACATAGCAACAAATGACCAAGTCTCCGTCCTTTGTCTTATAGACCCCAATAATTTGCCGTCATATATCATGAAAGATGATGTTAGTTATCAATTTGTGGCATGCCAACTAATTAAATTACACTACGCTAAGTGATGTATTGTGGATGCCTTGCCTTGGAACTACTGCCATCGCATCGCCGCTGTGATTGATGAGACGAAGGACGAGAGAGCAATCCGCGAGAGGCAAAGAAGTCTCAAATGTGTGGCGGAGTTTCCTTACTCAGGTGTGATGTGTAGGTGTGTGTGTGTGTGTGTGTGTGTGTGTGTGTGTGTGTGTGTGTGTGTGTGTGTGTGTGTGTGTGTGTGTGTGTGTGTGTGTGTGTGTGTGTGTGTGTGTGTCCCGGTAGGGATACAATGCCTTTAACCCCCCCGACTTCAAGTTCTCTTATGGTAAGATGTCCCCCCAAGATTTTGGGGGGATGACCCCTCACCCTCTTTCCCACCCCCTAACCTCCCTGACCACCACCCCCTACCTCTCTCCCACCCTTCCTCCCCCCCACCCCCCGGTCTCGCCTCATTATAAATTTTGCTCTTGTTTATCTCGAGTGGACACTTGTATTGGTTTGGTTCAGAATGATCCATGGCGATTCCCTTCTGGTCTAAAGGTACACCAAAAGTCAAAATTTTAAAGCTGTCTAGATTAAGAATAGTCTAAGGAATCCTTTTAATATAAATGGACAATTTAGCTATTTTATTCAGGCTAACAACAGATGAATGAAAACAACCTAAAGGCCTCAGGGGAAGAAGAAAATGAAAAAGAACCAAAAGAAGATGGAGAAGAACAAGCAGAAGAAAAAAGAAGAAGAAAAAGGAGGGGAAGGAGGAGAAGACGAAGACGAAGAAGAAGAAGAAAAAGAAGAGAAGAAAAAGATAAAAGAAGAAAAAAGAAACAGAAGAAAAAGAAGAGGAAGAGGAAAAAGATGAAGGAGAACGATGAGAAAAAGAAGAGGAAGAAGAGAACGAAGAAGATTAAAAAAGGAGAAACATAAAGAACAAGAAGGAAGATGACGACGAAGAAGAATCTGTTTACTTTTTTTTTGGTGACCTTTAGGAAGAAGCCCATCACACCCTTTCGCCTAAAATGGCGTCCTCGGAAGCGTCCTGTGTTCGAATCCCGCACTCCTCTCCAATTCCCAGCAATGACTGTGACCTGCCCCAACACGCCCCAGAGCGTATATACATTGGACAAAAGTGACGGCTTCAGCCGTAGCTACTACTCAGCCCCTCCTGACGTAGGCTCCTCGCCTTTACCTTCTAAAGCCATACGATTTCATTCTGTCGAACGGGTCCCCACGACCATAGAGGCTTAATTGTTTCTCTTTTTCTTTCAGTGTTTCAGTCACACTTAAGAGTTCCCTATCAGTTGCTGCAAGCCTTTTTTTATGCCGACGTTGGGTCACCTCCCCACCTGGCCAGGCATGGCAGGAATTTAGCCAGAACAAAATATGTCAAGAAAATTATCGCGTTGAAAAAGTAAGTCGATATTACTTCAGTCTCGCCAATCTGAAGTCCTGTACTTCACTGTAGGGAAACATTTGTCAAATGACAAAGGAAGTTTCTTAAGGTAGTTAGCGAGTCAAACGGGGTTAAGTGCTAACTCGATTAGGTCGAATAGGGTTTAGATATCTACATGATCAAGTATGTAGAATATATCAATTAATGACATCATTATCTTTACCTGAAAATAAATTGGTATGTGTGTGTGTGTGTGATTCACCATGGTCTTGGATCACGTGTTGGACTCGTGATCAAAAGCTATTTCCCTCCCGGTAGAGAGCTCATAGCTCATATATGACCGATCTATGGGTAATGCTATGACCTTACACGCACACACACACACCCAATTCTCCCACCCACGAGAGTTGGAGTAACGACTCGCAGCGCAGCTATTTTGAAATTATTTCAGCCTTGGGTGAGATTCGAATCCGGACCGCCGTAGTGGCAGCCGGGAACTGTACCAACGGCGCCATCTAGTCGTGTGTGTGTGTGTGTTTGTGTGTGTGCGTGTGTATATTTGCGTGCACACAGACGTAAACACAAGTCAAGGTGTCAGTCAAGCACAACAGTGTCTTCAAAAAGTTTGTCAACAATTTAGCCTCGTCTCGTTGCATGTCAGGCTGCAAGAAGAGACAATTAGATTAACTTAATCGTGTTTTGCGATCCATCAAGATATTGTTCGACATTCATTACGTCTTAATTGCCCCCAATTAATTGTTCTTCATCCCCTTCCGTGACGGAAAGTGGTGGTGGTGGTGGTGGTTGGGAGGAGGGGGAGGTGTCCACGCCAGGAGACGCTGAGTACTTGCGATCGAAGCAGTCACCTTTGACGACTGTTGGTGTCAGGTAACAACAGTCACTGATGGGAATTGGAGAGGAGTGCGGGATTCGAACCCACAGCTCAGTGAACTGTTTCGAAAGACTTTGCTTTGGGTTTGATTCGTGTAGAGTGAGAGGGATAACAACCTGCCACAGGTCACACAATTGATGGAGAGGAGTGCGGGATTCGAACCCACAGCTCAGTGAACTGTTTCGATAGACTTTGCTTTGGGTTTGATTCGTGTAGAGTGAGAGGGATACCAACCTGCCACAGGTCACACAATTGATTGTAGTCTTTATTCTATTTACCGTCAGGCTCTTTGATTCATCTAACTATTTTCTAACAAAAGAATTTTGTTGCAAATGTAATAATAATGACTTTGTAATGTAACGATAACGAGATAATCACTTTGGTCATCATCGCCGAAGTGATAAATTCACATCAGGAGACGCTTAATTCTAACTACAGATGTGGCGGCACACTAGGCATTTCTCGCTAGCATGCTACTTGCTTTTGCTACTCCGTTCGAGTAAAAACGACTTTGGTTACGATTTTTTTTTTCTTTTTTTTTGCAAATGTCAAATTACTCTTGCGTCATCTAGTTAGAAGCTGAATGACAAACTAGGAGAAGTTAAACCTAGAATACGAATGTTAGACACACATTGTTGAAACCCTCTTGTCTAGAATATTGTAACCGAAGTCGTTTCTACTCAAACGAAGAATCAAAAGCAAGTAGCATGCCAGCTTAGTGTGACGCCACCTCAAGTGCTAGACCAACCATATGGGTATTGTGAAGCACAATCAAACCCAATTCATTTGTTGTCAAAATAAGAATAAATAAGTAAATAATAAATTAATATACTATAAATAACAAGTATGCAATATATAGAGAAATGAATAATACAAAATATACGTAAATAAGTACGTAACAGTGAATAATACACAAAACAAAATAAAATAAAAAGTAGTTGACTTTCTTATAAATAGAAAAACAAATAAGATAAATAAAATATTATTTCAAGAACATACGATTCCATCCCCTCTAAGGTGACAATTAAATAGAAAAAAAGAAAAGAAAATCAACACAGAGGCACTGGTAAAGAATAGTTTTAAACAATAATTTGTCTTCAAAGGGTTACCACGGAAATTAATGAAATATGTTGAGATCTGGAACAGGATACAAATTGTCACTCGGTAATGAATGGGGGTAAGTCATAATGAAAGAACCAAAACGACAGTATTTTGTATCCACGCGCATGTGGGCGGGGCCTAATGTGTGACGTCATGTCGCCTTGACTTTGTCCGAAACCGTTTTAAAACCAAGTAACGTTATTTCGATTTTATTATATATATACATTATATATGTATATATATATAATTTTTTTCAGAATATGTGAAATAAGTTTGTATATTCATGTATACATACTAGCCAAATTACCCGCGCGTTGCTGCCAGCAAATGATAATTTTAATTTATATAGAATTTGTTAAAAAAAAAAAAAAAAATGAGAAGGGAGCCGCCCTTTGGAAATAAAATATATTCGGCCGTAAGAGAAGAATTGAACCAATTTCTTTTTATCTTTTAACTCGATTTTTTTTAAAGGCTTTCGACCCATAAGGGGGTCATTAAGCCTGATGTGCAGTTATTCAGTTTCTACGTTTCTTCGTGATAACTCGAACATATTTCCGCCCGCGGATAAGTAAAATAAAAATAGGATTATACAATCATTTTACATTTACATGTTTTCTCCTTACAAAGGCTATCATAGTCTGAGAAAACATTAATTTCACAAATATAAATAATATGAACACATACAATGGTTTGTTTAATCATAGTAATTTTTGTCACAAAATGCCAATTCTATTAAGGGGAGACTACAGTAGTGGCGTGTTACCCCACCATACCCCTTTAACCTTTAACCCTCGCCAAAATATATATATATATATATATATATATATATATATATATATATTAAATGAAATATAGTTATCCAAGTACCAGGAGTGATAGGGTATCAGAATATATATGGTTATGGGGGTCTATCTCCAAAACCCTAGGAGTTCGTCTACAAACAAAAACAGACAGACAGAAGCTACTACTTTATTATAGTAGATAATGAAAATATATGAAAACATCATTCGAAATAAGTAATTTTGAACAAGTCAAATTTTCAGAATATGTGAACTAAGTTTGTATATTCATATATATATAATGATGATGTATGAAAACATAATTCCAAGTAAGTCAATTGACAAAATTAATTAGCCTCTACGAAACGTAAATATGATTATGCTCTATAATCAAACTAATAAACTTCAGAAACTAAGTAAACTATTCTATGTTACATAAAGTTTAAACGAAATTATTCAAAAAAAAAAAAAAAGGAACATAAATGTACGAGTAATTTACTGTCAGGTAAAGTTGATTTAATTTCTTTTTACATTGTCCTTTTACTTTTCAGTAACACGATGGAAACATAGGTGAACACATGCGTTCCCCTACACACCAACAACAACCAATACTGAACATTGCTGTGTCAGTTTTATTTGTCCGAATATGTAAATAATTTCAAATTTAAGAACAACAGGAATGTGTTGATCGGAGTGTGATAGCGAGTGAGTTATGTGGGGAGACATTTTCTGTTACAAATTTCGTCCTTTAACACACACACACACACACACACATGTACACAAACACGCCACACACACATGTGCACAGTCATGTCCACAAACACACACACACACACATACACGCACACACACACAATGTTCACTGACACATGTACACAAACACACCACACACACACACGTCCACAAAACACACCACACACACACACACACATGTACACAAACACACTTATGTACACACACACACACACGCAAGTGCACACACAAACCACACTATCATCCTATTCTTTGTTCTACTCGGTCTCTTTTCTCCCAGTCACTCTTAGAACGACCCCCCCCCTCTTCCCCTTTTTCCCTTCAAGCCCATCACGCTGTATTTTCATTGTCTCCCTTCTCTACCTTTCTCATTGTTCCTTCCCCTACCATACATGTTCTGTACGTTGTTTCTTTGCCCGGGAAGACACACACACACACACACACACACACACACACACACACACACACACACACACACACACACACACACACACACACACAAAAAAAAAAAAAAAAAAAAAAAACGAGGGGGGGGCTGTAATATTCAACCACCCCTTCGCCTCTCCCCCTCCCCCTTCCCCCATCCTCTCCCCCTTCACCTCCTCCTCCCCCTCCACACCTCCATTCGTCGCGTATTCCTCTCCTGACCACAAGACACCTGACAGACACTATCAAATTGTATCTGACAGGAACGATGTGACATTATCTTAGCCAATAGTAATGTTTGTAATGAATATGTCGCCATGGTAATAAACACGAGTTATATTAAATGCAAATTGATATTATGAATAAATAAGTAAACGTATAAACAAATGAAAAAATAATTGACAAATAAATAAATTGACAAGTAAATCATTATGGAAATAATGCAAATAATAACAGAAATAAACATTAGTAAGTCAAGTACAAAATGGAAAAAAAAAATTAACTTATTCACTAATATTAAACTATTACCATAATCATTACAATTATAATACTAATCAATAAACAATAAACGAATATTTGTGTAAGTAAACAAAATTAATTGTAATGGTGTCTAGTAGTACTCGCTAAGTTTTGGGTTCGAATCCCGCACTCCTCCACGATTCCCAGCAGTCCCTAAAACGCATCGTGAGGGCAATGGTGACGGCTTGGGCCGCAGCTGTTCAGCGCCTCCGGGTGTCGACTCCTCACCTCCTCGTTCCAGTCTGCACCCATTTCCCTACTGACAACACCTGTCTCCTTCGTTATCTGTTTGACAACACCTGCGTTGCACTGTCGTTTCCTTTTGCCAACCTCTCTCTCTCTCTTCCAACCATTTCCCTTCCCTGTACCTTCGCCACACTCCCAACTCCCAAAACCAGACTCTCTGCCTAGGCTCTCAAGTACTCCCTACACCAAACTCCCAACTCCTTAACTCTCAGCCTTGGGTGGGTCTCATTTTCTTTCTCAATGATTTCTCTTCCCTATCTCTTCTCCATACTCCCAGACTCCCAGTGTAGGAGCCCTCAAGGACTTCCTCAACTAAACTCTCAACTCCATAACTCTCAGCCCAAAACCTCGACTCCTAGGACTCCCTCAAGTCTAAACCTCCTTTCCTTTTTGTCTTTTCTATCCCTGCTCCACAATCTCAACTTCAACTCCATCAATCACAAACCTCACCCTCAATCTCAGGCTCTCAGCTCTGACCTCAACTCCAGGTCCTCAAATGCTCCCTCAACAACCTCTCAACCTCCTCAATCTCAACCCCAAACCTTAGTTTCCTGTTTGTAGTCTTCAGTTCCAGGATGTCGTCTCTCAGCCCCCTCCAGCCCCCAGCCCTCAGCCCCCAGCCCCTTCCAGCCCTCAGCCCCCTCCAGGCCCCTAGCTCCCTCCATCTCCCAGC
Organism: Oratosquilla oratoria; assembly: GCF_046742065.1. Lineage (NCBI taxonomy): Eukaryota > Metazoa > Arthropoda > Malacostraca > Stomatopoda > Squillidae > Oratosquilla > Oratosquilla oratoria. The sequence continues at coordinate 13,018,385 of NC_134790.1, forward strand.
CCCCTCCATGCCCCAGCCCCCTCTAGCTCCCAGCCCCCTTTAGTCCCCAGCCCCCTAGCCCCCTCCAGCTCCCAGCCCCCTCCAGGCCCCAGCCCCCTCTAGCTCCCAGCCCCCTCTAGTCCCCAGCCCCCAGCAACCTCTAGTCCCCAGCCCCCTAGCCCCCTCCAGGTCCCAGCCCCCTCCAGCCCCCAGACCCCTCCAGCCCCCCCAGGCCTGTCCCTCATTCCTGATCCTTAAACTAAGGACTCCAGCCTAAGCCGCGGAATCTCAAATCCCAACCACGTTTCGAGAGCAGATTATGTAAATTCACCTAACTTAATCCTTTCGCAGCGGAGAGAGAGCGTTCCCCTCGGCTGAATAAAGTCTCCTGGCGGGGAGACAGAAGCAAGACAGAGCAAAACGACGGCCAATGAATTAACTCGGATTAGTTAAACCCTTTCCCTACAGTTGGTTTAAATCGGGCTGACGATATCTGGGACAAAACCACAACGAAAGGATCATTGTTAGACCTCTGAGATGTTTCTTTACTCTTGTAATAATTCACACGATCTCACATACACACACACACACACACACACACACACACACACACACACACACACACACTTCGTGGCGCAGTTGGTACAGTTCCCGCCTGACACTACGGAGGACCGGGTTCTAATCCCGCCCAGGGCTGAAATAATTTCAGTATCGCTGCGAAGTCGTTACTCCAACTCTTGTGGGCGGGGAGTCGGGTGTGTGTGCGCGTGTAAGGTCACAGTATTATCCATAGATCGGTCATATACGAGCTCTGAGCTCTCATCCGAGAGGGAAATAGCTGTCGATCACGAGTCCAACACGTGATCCAGGACCCGGTGGCTTTTTAACTTTTATTCTGGCTGTCGCCAAGTGATTTCATTCATACCCAAAGTACCCTTTGGTACCCAATCTTGACTGATTCCTTACGTACTTGATGATACTTTTTCTTTATTCCCGTAGCCGCCAGGTGATTTTATTCATCTCCGATGGGAACTATGTCGCGAGGAATTTAGCACAGTGGTTCTCAAACTGTGGGCCGCATTTATGAAAGATCACAGAACGAATTTCATACCTGCAAGTCCATAGAAAAAAAAAAATGTAATATATACATATATATATAATAGTTGTCTCCACGCAATGATTGCACCATAACTAAGACGAGGCTTGTGTCTATAGATAAGATATTTTATAAATGTGGACCTTGAGGGCACATGAGGGCTCACCAGGGGATCCGTGATAAGAATCCAGGGGTGTATGGTTTGCTGCTATAGATTATACCTTTCTATGTAAGATGAAGAATCTGAACATAAGAAGAAGAATTTTTTTTATCAATCTGTCCTGGTGGACTGTCAGCTTTATAACAAAGCAAAGGGTTTCTCTTTATCAACATTGTGCTGCTGTTGTTGTTATTGTTATTATCATATTATTCTATTTTTATTTCTATTTATTTATTTATCTATTTGCGGGCTGGAATTGGAAGAAAAATTAATGGGATCCACTTGAATATTGAGAATTCATGAATGAATGAAAAATGTTGAAGACCATTGATATTGTGCAACCAACATCAACACGTATTTTCAATAACTAAAGACTTGCTCCCCCTCTAATATGAATTTGATAATGCAAATTAATTTTCCTTTATTTAGATGTAATACACTTTTCTAATCACCGTCTCAAGATAAGAGTCGTTTCGCAAGTTCGATTCCAGTAACTCGTCGGTATTTGGAAGTTGTTTTTGAATATTTACCATCAGGATCGGCAAGAGAATACTTGAGTGGTTGTGAATATTTAGACATGTCCTCATAAACACGGCCATGGTACACACGTACACGTACACACAGACGCACATACACACACATACACACACACACACACACACACACACACACACACACACACACATCGTGGCGCAGTGGTTAGAGTTCCCAGCTGCCACTACGGGGGTCCGGGTTCGAATCCCACCCAGGGCCGAAATGATTTCAGTATCGCTACGCTGCGAGTCGTTACTCCAACTCTCGTGGGCGGAGAATTGTGTGTGTGTGCGTGTAAGGTCACAGCATTACCCATAGATCGGTCATACACGAGGTCTGAGCTCTCTTCCGGGGGGAAATTGCTGTCGATCACGAGTCCATCACGTGATCCAAGACCATGGTGAATCACACGTACACACACACGTACATGTTTTTACTCACAGCTCACTCACCCACAAACAAACAACCTAAAGTAATACTCATCTTTATTCCTCCGTCCTTTATGAGTACACACGCCTACATACACACTCAAACCCAAACCACAGGCAATTTGATATACACCGTTTCCAAATTCGCTGTACTATTTTCTTCCCCCTTCCCCCTCCCCCTCCTCCCTCCCCCTCCTCCCTCCCCCTCTATTAACGCCGTGTGCCCTGCATAGAACGAAGGATAATAGTGTATCGTCTACCTTTGAATTTCCCATAAACAGATTCCTCTAAATTCAAAAGGATGATTTAATGACCTCTCCAGACGGCCCGGACACCCTCGCCTTCCGACCTTACGCAAGGACTCCATAAGGTCGATATTGATCTCCCAGCAGCTGAAGTAATCGATGCATTGGGAAATCACTCTTTGGTGTTGATTGAAGAAGGAGTAAATTGGCTTGCTCCATCATGTCCCGCCTCCAGGGGGGTCCGGCGGGCAAAAAACGCCCTTAAGTGGTCCCGACACACGGGTTAATGTCGTCCCTGGACGGGGCCGGCTCGGTGGTGTAATGATTAATTGATTCCATAACATCCATTGCCGGTGACATGCAATTGGTTAATTCATTTATACTGATGACCATTCATTCACGTGGACGAGAGTGTGACTCTTACTCCGATGTCACCATTCTTACGTCACTGGCTCCTCCTCCTCCTCCTCTTCTTCTTCCTCCTCCTCCTCCTCCTCTTCTTCTTCCTCCTCCTTCTTCTCTGGACACACATAAACTTCCTTACCCTTGCCCCTCTTCATTACATTACCTTAGTCGTAACCTCTTCTTCCTCTCCTCTTCCTCCTCCTCCAACTCTTCCACCTCCTCACCCTCTTCCTCCCCCTCCTTCTTCGTCTGGACACACATGTACCCCTTCCTCATCCTTGACCCTCTTCATTACATTACCTTAGTCTTAACCACCTTCTTCCTCTCTTCTTCTTTCTACTCTTCCTCCTCCTCCAACTCTTCCTTCTCCTCCTCCTCTTCCTCTTCCCACTCTTCCTCCTCCTGTTCTTTCTACTCCTCCTCCTGCGCTTTCTACTCTTCCTCCTCCTCTTTCCACTCTTCCTCTTCCTTCTCCTCCTGCTCTTCCTCCTTCTCCTTCAACTCTTCTTTCTCCTCCTCTTTATTCTCTAATTCCTTTCTCAACTTTCATTTTACCTATTTCTCCATCGACTGCTGTTCCTCTTCATACTCATCTTCCTATTATACATTGTTCATCCATCAGCCTATTTTCCCTTTTCGTCTTTATCTTTCCTCTTTTTCAGTCAATTCCTTCTTCTTCCTGTCGTCCTCGTCCTCCTCCTCCCTCTTCTCTTCCTCTTCCTCCTCCTTCTGCTCCTTCTCCCCCCTTCTTCCATGTCTTCTTCTACCTTTCTATTTGTTCATTTCTTCCTTATCATTCTTTTTTATTCATTTTTTTTCTTTTCATCTCCTCCTTCTCTTCTTTTTCTGTCTTCTCTTTTCTCTTCTTACCACGTACCTTTAGTCTTCCTTCTTTGGCCCTGTTCACATTAGCGGTTTGAACCGCCGCGGTTCAATTACATGCAAGTCAATGGAGGCGTTCACACATGTTCGCACAGTTTTTCCTTGTCTATATGGTACCGTCGCGGTTTCCGCGCGGTTCAAACCATTAGTGTGAAGAGGGCCTTATTCTATTCTAATCCATCTCCTTCTCCCATTTTTTTTTTTTCCATTTAATTAAACAAAAAATTTCCCTATTTCCAGGCACCTGATGATATATGGATTAAAAGAAAAAAAAAAAAAAAAAAAAAAAAAAAAGGAGATCGACAAATTGTCTTTCCTTTTACTGGTCGATCATCTTAGAGCGTCGCTACTTGCGGCGGAGGTCGAGGTGAGGACAGTTCGAACCCTGCCGCCAGCGAGCTGGACCAAGGACACGGTTCCTTAAATCCGTGACGTCAAACCGAAAATCCATTTTCATTCATTCCCGTTTTCGTTATCATTTCGTCCCTTTCCTTCATGGAAACATCTTTCCCATCTTCGTCTTCTCGAATTTCTTTGATGTTTACATTTCGTGTCTCGTTCTTGCCCCACAAGATGGCGTCCGTCACCTGAGGGAGAAGAGATTAGTATCTGTGGTTGGTTACTTAGCTTCTGCATGAGTCTGCCAACAATGTGATTACCGATCTCACTTACTCGTGGACTCTTCCACTCGTCTGCCAGTTTCCCTGTCTATCTGTCTCCTCTTCACTGTCGATTCCTTTTGTAGATGTTTCGTTGCCTGTCTTCTTGTCTGTTCATCTGTCTACATGCTCATTCTCTGTCTTTCTTTATCTTTATATGCCCGTCTATTGGTCTGATCCCGTTTTTTCCTCTCTTTCTCTCTCTCTCTCTCTCACACACACACAAACACATACATTCTCTTTCTCACATACACTCTAATATTTTCTCTCTTATTATTTCTCTTTCTTTTTCTCTTTTGTATTCTTACTTCTACTTCCACCAATCCCTTTTCATCGTTTTTTTTTTTCATTTTACTTTCCGTTTTCTTCTTTTAACCACAAAGTTCTTTTCCACTATCATGTCCTTGTTCCCGTTCTTCATTCTCCTGAAACGGTCATCTTCCGAATTAAACCTTTTGTCTTCCTCTCGAAGTTGACCATACATGCTTTCCTTCCATTTCCCTTTCTTCATTACATTTTCCCTTTGTCCCTCCCTCCTCGTTTCTCGCAATTCCCATTTTCTGCAGGAGAGAATTTCCCGAAAAGAATTTTGGATTCTGTAAGAATAGGATCTCACGGCAGGAGACGCTGAGGTGTGACCGAGGACAAGCTTCCAGTAACTACTGGACTCGAACATGGGAAGACGTCATCGAAGTCACAACCTAAACCGATCCGCCACAGAGAGAGAGAGAGAGAGAGAGAGAGAGAGAGAGAGAGAGAGAGAAAGAGAGAAAGATAGAGGGAGAGAGAAAGAAACTCTATTCACAACTAGGATCGAAATAACGATAATAAACAACAAGGACCCTCCTTACCTGCTGTAGCCTCTGGCAGGCTTTCTAAGGCCGGAAACGAGTTCATTATTCTATGATCTATTTGCATTGGATTTACAACCTTAAAGTGTGGAGTCCAACATGCAAAACAAACCTTAAACCCACAATCAACTCTCGCAAGTGGGCCATACAGCTGATAGCTGTATATGAACAGCCTGAGCGACCACATCGTCTGGCGACTGATATAACTCACATTCAAATAAACTGACATTTATTGTTACTCAGCAGCTTGGTTTCAAGACTAATTTGCATCTGTTACTGTCACCGTAGCCTCTATCACCTTATCTGGACAAACCGATAGAGAAATAACTATTTGGTGAAATCGTTTTATGGGCAAAGATAATTCAATTTTGGTTCATCATTGCGGGATGCGGTGAAGTGACAAAATGTAAATATTTCGCTCCACGGCGGGTCTGCTCCCGTCAGGGAACTACGCACAGCACCCGAGATCTCTGTCCTCTTGTGATTGGTTCTCACCTCTTCATCAACGAAGAAGCAACCCAGGGATTAATATAATCGGTTGACGGGAGGAAACATGACGGGAAAAGTACCCCGCGGTATGAAAGGCGTCATTCAAATTTGGTTTTAATACTTATGCTAACAAGGGGGAACAATGATAATGAATAAAATAGCCTGGCGGCAGCCAAAATCAATGAGAAAGTGCCACACTGTGTAGGAGTAGCTACCTCAACAGCTATTTTTTCATTTTATCTTATTTTTTCTTTTCTTTCATTTTGATCTTATTTTGATTTTCAATTTATATCTTTTTTATCTATTTCATCTTTTGTTTTTATTATTATTATTACTATTATTATCTGATATTATTACTACTATTATTATTATTATTTCTATTATTATTTGACATCATCATTATTATCACTATTACTATCATTATTATTATTTTTAATTTTGCTGTATTATATCTTCCTATGATGAGCATGTACAGTTGGGAAGAAGCTCTTCATTAACAGATACTGATAATGAAAAGACTGAAATGTATATATTTCTAAAACAATGTTTATCAACAAGCGTTTTGGATATAAGAGGTAAGAAAAATTTCATTCGTGACCAACTAAGATTATATTATTTTTACTACTATTCTTATTTTATTTGTTTATTTATTTTCTACTGTTTCCAGACACCAAGACACAATTCCAGAAAGTGTCACGAAATTTACGGTGATATCTAAAAAAAAAAAAAATCTTTCCCTTCCAAGGATTTATACAAGATTTTTATAAGGAAAGATTTATATAAGAAAATAATTTTTTAAGAATACCACCGTATTCTTAAAGAAAAATTCCTTCTCTTTCAAGGATTTATACAAGATTTTTATAAGGAAAGATCTATATAAGGAAAGAATTTTTTCTAAAGAATACCACCGTTACTTTCTCGACTGTTTCTCAATTCCTGTATCTAGAATCATCATTTCACGCAAGGCATAGCAATTTTCCTTTTATTTACTTTGCATTTAATTGTAATTACAGTAGCGTGCGTCACTGCTTACAAAAAGAATGCGTAACAGAAAAAATATATATCCTCGTTATCTTCTTCTTTCTCTCCTTTTCGTAACCTATTCCTGAAACAATTTAGAGCCCAATTTCTAGTGAATGACAGTCAACTTTCTGTCTGAATTATTCTTTTTTTTATTATTAAAACACGTGAAAGGAACAAATGTCTTCCACATTGCTAAGGATCAGAGGCCTGATATCCTATCGCAGTCTTCATCAAAACTCGCCATTATTCTATCTCCTTCCCCATAAAATCACACAAGAGTACACGTAAGGTCACAAAAGGGACATATCAGAATGCATATATATATATATATATATATATATATATATATATATATATATATATATATATATATATGTACAGGTGTATATATATAATATATATATATATATATATATATATATATATATACAGGTATATATATATATATATATATATATATATACATACATATATACAAACATTTTCGAAGTTACACATACACACACATGCAGACAAAATACACATGGATAAACTGTAGATATAAATCTGTAAGAAAATTGAATGGGTCCACAGTATTTGAAGATAAAGACAAGTTGAAGATCACATGAGGTGAATAAAAAAAATAATGAACTGACGCAGATGAACAGAACACACACACGCGCGCGCGCACACACACACACACACACACACGCACACGAACAAGCAAGCACGAAGGGGAGTGCCTCTACTGATCTAACTAGATCGAGATGTTATGCATACCTCTAGTTATCACAAAGATCTTCTAACGAAGAAGGACAACAGTGAGATAAAGCACATACCGTCACGTGCTATGCTCGTGGGGCGGGATATCACACACTAAGGCTAGTTTCACACGCATCGACTTTTCGCCGTGCGCCGTCCACGACACGACGTCGTCCTCTCCAATAACAATGGATATCTATGGACGCTTTCACACGTCATGACCACGAGTGACACCCTCCATAGACACTTAATGGTTATATGAGAGAACAACGTCGTGTCGTGGACGGCGAAAAGTCGATACGTGTGAAACGAGTCTAATAAGAAAAATACCACGGGGGAGGTGCGTCGGGGGGAAGGCGGTTAAATGGGGACTTCTGCATATATATATATATATATATATATATATATATATATATATATATATATATATATATATATATGGCCGGTAGTATACTTAAAAACTTAAATCGAAATGAAAAAAATAATGTGTCATAATTGGTTATATCTTGCATCAGTGTGTCTGTGTAAACTGATCTTATGTGTTGACTGTGATTAATACCCAAATTCACCTGGAGTTTCTTCCCCCCAGAATATCCCCTTTCTTACTAAGAGAGTGCCACGGAAATTAATAAATCATTCAGACGGCAGCAAAAAAACAAAACAAAACAAAAAACAGTATATACTCGTACGTAGAACGAGTTCCTTCTCCTTGGCTATCTCTATCCCGCCGAAACTTAATTATGAAAAAAAAGCTTTTATATCAATTATCTCTTATTGACATCGACAGGTTATAATTTTCAGTCTTTTTTTATGTCGCAAGTAAAAAAAAAACACACACACAAGATTTGAAGCTTCCAAATGCATTCTAAACTGTTCACCATATTTGCATGTGATGGTCTGGGTACTAATTCAGTTCACATTTGTTGAAAATATCTGTAACGACATGACCTCACTATCGACATTACGTCACGGACCCAAGAAAGAACGACATGACGTCACAATCGACATTACGTCACGGATCCAAGAAAGGACGACATGACGTCACTCATACGCAGCGCACTCGAACAGACACTGTACTTAAGCTTTGTTAATATCTATGTTAACCGACTGAAATGAATAAGTGAGACTACGCTAAAGGCGAATCCCCAATGGCCGAGAGTAAGTGATAACAATAATTTACCAGTAAATAAATGAACTGTTTTGTGCTTGAGGCCTTAAGTCGGGATATTGTATAATTAACTTGAACTGGACCAGTCCGCTGAATCAAGGAAATTTTGTTTATTTCTAAGTTGTCGACAGAAAAATGAAAATTCATATTTCCAAGTGGTGTCTTATGATTACAAAAGAAGAGGTCTTACTGAGAGTTTAGTCCGGAGAATATGAATAAATAAATGATAATAAAAAAACAGGTATTACCAGGTAAGAAAGGGGATAACTGTCTGTCAGTATCACTAACTACCCGTCTCTACTGACCATCTGTCTTCTGTATGACGTTTTCATGTCCCTGTTAGACAGTTGCTCATTGTCTACCCGTGCGAAATACACTCATATTAACCCCAACTCTTCCAGACATCGTATCAGCGTACATCGTAGTTCCTACGAGATCGCATTTCCTTCTAACATCTCTAGGATACGTCTAAGGGTGTCAGGTGCTCGCTGGACAACTCGTACGGGTCGTTACGACCTCAGAATCTCGTAAATCAACGGCAATGCGAGTTACGACTCTTGCGTGACTCGACAGTTCCAGGATCTTGGTGCTGGAGTGAGGTCACGTGATTCTGGAATTCCAGCGACTTCGTGGCGGCACACTAGGACAAAGCATGCTACTTGATTTTGATACTTCGTTTTGAGTAGAAACGACTTCGGTTGCAATATTTCTAGGCTTCCGTAAGAACATCTCGACAATTTTGTGTCTAACATTCATATTCTAGGTTTAACTTTTCTTAGCTCGTCCTTCGACTTCTAGCTAGATGACGCAAAAATAGCAATTTGACATTTGGAAATTTGAAAAACAAAAGATCGTAACCGAAGTCGTTTCTACTTAAACGAAGTCGCAAAAGCAAGTAGCATGCTATCGAGAAATGCTAAGTGTGCTACCACAGGAATAAAATAAAAGACTTCAAAGGAGAAATTAATAATGATGAACAAGTTGCACGAAAATTCTTATTCGAAAAATCAAATATAGTTGATAAAAAGAAAAAAACACACAAACTGTGGAAAAGGAGAAAAAATGATAAAGAAAACGGACGAAGAAAATGGAGTGTAGACGACAGAAACAAAGTCAACAAAACAAAATCGAAGCGCGTTATAGAACAAAAGAACATGGGAATAAGGGAGACAGCAAGAGACCCTAAGGCCTACACCAGGCAGTTCCATATCCCTTACTACCTGCCATGCTTACCCCCATAAAGTTACCTCATACCTTAAACCAACCAATTGTTTCGGAGCTCACTACATGGTTACTAAGTCATAAAAACATAAGGACATAAGAACGGAGGAGACTGCAAGAGACCTTAAGGCCTACACCAGGCAGTTCCATATCCTTTACCACTCACTATCCCTATCCATAAACTCATCTTCTTTTAAAACAACCAATTGCTTCAGTGCTCACTAACTACGTGGTTACTAAGTCTATTCCATTCGTCAACCATTGTATTAGTGAACAAATTCTTGCTTATTTCATCCTTAAACCTAAATTTGTCCAATTCAAGTCTATTGCTAAGAATTCTGCCCTGCTGCCTTAATATGATGACCTTGCCTGCATCACACTTGTAGACCTTTAAACTATTTCTTTCATTTCCTCAATTTGGATGAATTATTTTGTGCTTATAAATCGTTTAAATATCTTTAAAATATTATCGATTATTTTGAAACATTTTGTTTGATTCCAGTGTTTTGTTTTCTATAAAAAATCATTATTTTCAGCTTTTATGGATTATGTCCTAGACTTTATTTGCTGTGGTATTCATATACATATCAAAGAACTTTTCCCCCCTTATAAGAGGGTAGCCAAGTCAAAATATATACTCGTACCTCACCCATCAAAACCCTTTTGTGGCCCCAATCCTATCTTAGCTCCTAGTGGATGAAGGGGCATCTCTCTCACCCGGCACACCGCTCGGGTTAAAGGCGATGCAGCTACAGTGACTGATAACTAGTTGTTAGAATCTAAGGAGTTCGGTTAGACGACAATGAGACGAGTAAGGTTCCTAGAATTGTCTAAGATGTTTTGAATCGGTACGAACCATAGAGTCGATGAACTTCGAGGGAGATTTATTTCTGCTAGATTTTTCTAGATCCTAAACTAAGGTTCAGGGTTATTTAAATCTATCTTATTCTAATTTTGTTGTATTCCATTTTATTTCATATTTATTTAATATTTATTTATTTACTTTGCTTTATTCTTAATATATCTTACTTTATTTATTGTTATAAATACTTTTTATATCATTTATATAATTTTTTAGTTAATTTTACTTTATCAATAGTTATAACTACTTTTTAATCATACGATCATTGTCTATCATACGTAATGAATACGACAAACTATCAGAAACTTATATCCCTGAATTTAGGTAAAACAAGTTGACAAAAAAAAAAGTAAGAATTGGGATTGTAACGGTAATACTGCTCACAGGAAACTGTCACGCTGAGGACATTATTTCAAATTTCTGTTAGATTTCATTCTATTCCTCTGTTCTTTTAGCTTTTTCGTTTGTGTGTAAAAATCTCGTTTATGTAGCAAACGTTATATTGTCTTCCTGCAGCCGTGCTAAAAAATTTCAAACCATATCATGCTTTTCGTTCATCGAATATAAGAGCTTATTACTGAACATTTCATATATATTTTCTAAAACAAATAGACTTCAACTCGGTGATGATACTGTATAGAAAAAAACATCACATAACAAACCACAAACATCATGTTGACACACAAAAAAACATAGTAAAAGACTTGTGACCACAACTGTGCATAAATGAGCCGAGTTATGACTTGTTCTCGACGGTTAGAGGCCGTTTGTTTGGACGACGTGACGTCATAACGCTCGAAGACCTTGCGCCGTCATGTCTTGTTTTATGTCGTTCTGTTGAACCATCACTGCCCGTCGAAGAGTTTTGTGTACAATTGCATCCAAAAATCCTTTACTTACATTATTTAGTATTATTTTAATCTCTTAGTATATATATATATATAATCGTCCTTTTTCTTTCACTACAGATGCCGTAAATTTTATTTGTCTCAATAGCGTCCCCCCCGTCTCGTGTCGCGACAATTTAACGCAGTCACCTCATCGAGACACATCGTAATACAACTTCGGAACATCCAGGTCAATTCAGAGCCGATCTCTGTCATGTGCGGCTGTGGTCAGGCCATGACGATTCTAACAGCGTCTGTCATCATCATCATTACTGTCATCGTCGTCGTCATTATCACCATCATCGTCGTCATCGTAACTGTAATCGTCCTCCTCCTCCTCATAATCATTATCATCATCACCGCCACAACCACCATCACCACCACCATCTCCATAGTCACCACAATCATCATCATTATCGTCATCATCATCATCATAGCCACCGCCACCATCATCATCATCATCATCATCATCACAGCCACCGCCACCATCATCACCATCGTCATCACCACCACCATAATCATCATCGTTATCATCGTAATCATCACCATCACCTCCACCACCACCATCATCATCATTATCATCATCACCATCACCGCCACCACCACCATCATCACCCCCATCTTCACCATCATCATCATCATCATCATTATCATTATCATCACTATCGGATGCATGTCCCCAGCATGCACGTCCTCTTTGTTATGGTGGGATTGCTACCCAAGCCTATCATTGTCGAACAGTCCGTTTGCACCCCCCCCTCCTTCCCCCCTCCCACGTCCATGACTCATTAAAAGTCCGTTTATTTCCGCGTCACATGGGTGTCACGTCCTCTGGTCGTTACGACCTTTTGTCATCACGGCGAGGAAGCCACCGAAGAGACGATGGGTTCCTGGAGCCTGTAACAGGAATAGGGTTGAGGAATGGGGTTGAACATTGAGGTTGAGGAAGTGGTGGTGGGGTGAAGGAGGGTCTCTGTGTGTGGTCCTTCAGTGTGTACGTGTGTGTACGTGTGTGTGCGTGTGTGTACGTGTGTGCACGTGTGTGTGTGTGTGTGATATCGGGTTGTTATTACCCTCCTAGATGACAGCTGAGACTTTATATATGGTTCGACCTTACACACACACATACAAGTCCTTGCCTACGAGAGTTGGAGTACCGGCTTGCAGTACTGTGACTCTTTTCAGCCCTGGGCAGGGGCTTGAACTCAGATCTCTGAATTAACGGTCGAGCGCAGGACCACTCCACTATCAAGCCATGTGTGTGTGTGTGTGTGTGTGTGTGTGTGTGTGTGTGTGTGTGTGTGTGTTACCCCATCACCGCACACATGGATACAATCATGATTTATACAAATGACTTGACCGTACTGTTTAACCGATAGACAACAGTGCGATAAGGTATGGATAAGGCAAAACAAACAGGACCGCCTGGTTTCTGCATATTTTGACGCATATACACAGAAAAACACTCGCATAAATATTCACACGCACGCACACACACACACACACACACACACACACACGCACGCGCGCACACACTCATACATAATGTAAGTGGGAAGTGTAGCAAAACAGAAATGATAAAGAGACGATCAATACGTCATTATATGAATGGAACTTTGGTAGGAAAGGGGGAGGAGTGGAGGAGGAGAAGGAGGAGGGGAAGGAGGAGGAGGGGTAGGAGGAGGAGGAGGAGGAGGAGGAGGGTAGGGGGGGAATCCGGGGAGGTGGGAATAGGTAGGTGAGGGAACTATACGAGAAAGAAAAGCAACAGAGAAAGAAGAGAGGGACGAGAAAACAACAGATTATAAGAACTTGAGAAAATATGAGATATCAAAAAGGAAAAATGGATATTAGAAAGGAATAATGAAGAAGATGGTAAGAGGTGATACGAGAAGATATAAACTGAAAATAAGGCAGGAAAGAACTGTAGAAAGACGAAATAGAACTGAATGAGGTAGAATGAAAAAAGGGAAGATATATGACTGATATAAAAAAAAGAAATGACAGAAATAACTTAGAATGCTTTGAGAAATAAGAGAAGGAAGTAGAATGTAAGAAAGGTGAAGGAGGAAGGAGTCATATTGACGATACGAGTACGAAAGAATTCACATCGTGTTACAGAGACATTGAGATAAATACGTATATTTGTCAAGTAACAAGTCTCATTCCATCCTCGTTATCCTCCGAGGAGATTTATTCTTCTTTAAGGAAATTGTCCTCAATAACAAATCGTCGAGAACAAATAACAATAACGTTACTTTAATTTTTAGATAAATGAAATATACGTCCACTGAAACAGCGCGCCATATTTGTCGTTGTTGTTGTGGGTTAAAGATAATAATTAACCTAACCTTACACTACCGTATTTAATCTAATCTAGTCATTATCTAACCTAACCTAATGTTAACTAATCTAGCTTAACCTAACCTGGAATAAACCTAGACATCTCCTATCTCTGAATGGAGAAAAAAACAAAAATTCCGCGATCGTTAAGAACGTTTTCAAATATATAATTTTGAAAATTAAATAGCACTGTTATCATTTGTTTCTGACGAGTTTTTTGTTAAAGAATTGTTCAATCATTTTAATCTCCCAAAAGAAAAAAATCCTTTGATGTATCATTATCAATTTCGAAAATCAATATCGCCATTATCATCAATATTCACTTTCGATGATTTGTTACTGAAAATAACCTTAGAAAAATAGGCCTCTAAAATAAGGTAAACTGATTACCTGTCTATCTATACACCAAGGGCTTTTTATAGAAAGATTGATTACCAGCAACAAATAAAAACTAGCCCAAAGGAAGATTGAAAAAAGAGAAAATAAAAATAAGACAGAGAGAGAGAGAGAGAGAGAAAGAGAGAGAGAGAGCGGAGAGAGAGATAAAGAGAGAGAGAGAGAGAGAGAGAGAGAGAGAGAGAGAGAGAGAGAGAGAGAGAGAGAGAGAGAGAGAGAGTGGGAAGAGGGACGAAGATAATTTCAAACAAAATCTAGATGGCATTGCTATGAAATAAATAAATTAAGTGTAATTGATAGAGTGGAAGAGAGAGAGAGAGAAAGAGAGAGAAGAGGGACAAAGAGAATTTCTAAACAAAATTCAGATGGCATTGCTATGAAATAAATACAGAAATTAAGTGTAATATATAGAGTGGAAGAGAGAGAGAGAGAGAGAGAGAGAGAGAGAGAGAGAGAGAGAGAGAGAGAGAGAGAGAGAGAGAGAGAGAGAGAGAGAATGGGAAGAGGGACAAAAAGAATTTCTAAACAAAATCTAGATGGCACTGCAATTAAATAAACAAATAAAGAAATTAAGTGTAATTGATAGAGAGGAAGAACTAATTAAAATGGCATAACTCAATGCTGATGACTGACAAATTTGCCACACTTGGAGAACATTGTTCATTTGAACACCGTATGAACTTCTTCAGCTTAAGCCTAACCCAAGATCAACCCCTTCCATACTGCGTGGTCCTTTTATTTTTTGTTTGAGTGTCGCCAGGCGATTCTATTCACATATGGAATACCTCTATTCACATACTCATGACCATACAACTTGTAAAAAAAAAAAAAAAAAAAAAAAAAAAGGGGGGGGGGGGAGAGCAATAGCACCACCAAACCAACAAGAAAACCCACAATACAAGAAAATTAAAAATAATAAATCTATGGTATAAAAAAAGACAATAATAAAAAAACGACCCCACAAGTGTACCGTGACGACATTGCCACTACACCCTGCTGGGCTTACGACTACCCCTGTGGTCGTCCTTGGTGGTGGTGGTGGTGGTGGGAGGGGGGGAGGGCAAGGGGTGGAATAGCGATCACGATGACAAATGTAAGTATTTCATCACGCAGTAGGTGGACAAATTATAACTGGGCGAGTATGGATTATGAGTGTGCAAAGGGAAATATGCTCACATAATATACTGCACATAAATATATTTTCGGATATACGCATAAGCATATGTGATTTATGTATGAGTATATGCCTACGTATATGTGTATATGCATACGTATATGAATATATGTATGCGTGTATTATATATATATATATATATATATATATAAATAATGAATTTATGTATGTACGTGTACGCTTATATATATATATACACACACATATATATATATATATATATATATATATATATATTATATATATGTATATATATATATATATATATATATATATATATATATATTTGTGTGTGTGTGTGTGTGTGTGTGTGTGTGTGTGTGTGTGTGTGTGTGTGTGTGTGTGTGTAGTAGGACATTTGTGAGCTCGTACTTTCCTGAAAAGGGCTATTATCCGAAATATAGAAGTTTGACCTTTTTCTTACTTTCCTTCTTAATTTTGATTGTGGGTTCTACGTGCATATATATATATACATACATATATATATATATATATATATATATATATATATATATATATATATATATATATGCGTATACAACAATGTATATTATGTTACCATACATTCGGAATCAAAGTTAAATTCGGTCTCGTATAAATAATGTAGGGACCTGCAGAGAGACATGAAATCTAGGCCTCGGGATGAATCGGTAAGGTGGGACGTCATTTACTTTCCTCTCCCCCCTCGACTCCGCAGGAGATGCAGGTTACAGATGAGTCGACTGGAAGGAGTAGGCTAGACACGAACCCGGGACTATGGATTACAAAGTCTGAACTCTACCGATGAGCCACGCCAGCCACAAGAACAGAATAACATTTGGTTGCCTTTCTCAAGTTCTCATCATCATTCTCCCATTCTTCCTCGCTTCATTTCTTTCTTATTCCTCATTTTCTTGCTCTTCCTCCTACTCCTCTTTACTGGTCTTTCTTCCACTCCTCCTTGTCCCCCTCCTTTTTCAGTTTCTTCCTTATTACTCTCTTTCCTCCTCCTCCTTTTTCCAGGTCTTCCTTCCACCCTTCCTTGTCCTTTTCCTCCTCCTCTTTCCATTTATTTATTTCTAATTGTAATCTTTCTTCAATTCTTTCCTTTCTTCTCGTCTTTCTGCTCTTCCTTCTCTTCTACATTTTCCCTTCCTCTTCCTCCTCCTCCTCCTTTCTATTCGTCCTCTTTATCATTCCTCTGCCAACTCCATTCCTTCCTTCATGTCCCTCTTTTCCTTTTCCTTGTTCCTTCTATTTCTTCATTCATCCTTATTCCTGTTCTTCTCCTTCAATTTCTTCCAGCCTCCTCCTCTTCCTCGTTCTCCTCCTCCTCCTTCTCTATTCTCTACATCTTCCACCTTCTCCTTTTATATTTTCTTTAACCTCTTTTTCCTTTTCCCTCTCTATCCTCCTACTTATCCTCTCTCTCTTTCTTTCCTCCTCGTCTTCCTCCTTTTCCTCTCTTCTCCACTTATCCCTCACTCCTCCTCCTCCACGTCCTCCTCCTTCCTCTATCTCTTCCTCCTTATCGCCCTCTTCCTTCTCCTCCTTCTTCCTTCCTCCTGAACTTTCCATCTCTCCTCCCTACACCTCCTCCTCATTTTCATAATTCTTTCTTTTTTCACTCTTCCTGCCCGGACCTCTCCTTTTATCCTCTTCATCTCTTCTTCGTTCTTTGTCCTCTTCCTTTGCATACAGACACCTCTTCTTCCTCCTCTTCTTCTCTCTCCTCACACTGCGGTCAGGAACCAGTCTTTGCTTTCATAATAATTTCCTACTTTCTTTCCTGTCAGTTATACTTGTGAGGCAGACTGACCTTTCAGCCTGGGCAGACTCGCATCGTTTTATCATAATTGTAATGGATCTGATAATGACTGTGATAGATAGCTCTTGTTGTTATTGCTCCTCTTCCTCCTCCTCCTCCTCCTCTTGGCAGTTCTTGATTGTTATATATTATGGCTGCGTTGTGTGGAAACTTGTTCTCATTTGAGGTGTTGTGTGCTCACTGGTTCTGTGGTCTTCGTCATTATTTGCTGGACAGCCGTCTCTGGTCGAGATCTTTTGTACTCCGGGATGATGAAGAAGCACATCGTAATTATCGTAACCACGAGTGAGCGTCAGTAACTGTTATTCATCGTAATCCCAACCTCCCTCCCCACCTCCACCACCACCTCCCAGTTACCGTCAACGTTCGTGATGTATGACTCGCATGCAGAAGAGTGTTCTAAAGTATAAATGACTAAAGGACCATTATTTAAGAATTGGATCGTTTCATTTTATGTCAATTCTTGTTGTCATGTGTCTCAAACTGTCAGGAAATAGATTTAATTTGGAAGCGAGTAGAAACAACTTCGCCAATCGTGTAGTTAATGAATGGAATAAACTTCCGGCAGAGGCTTTAAGAATCGTTTAGATAAGCATCTAAGCAAGATGCTGTAATGACTGCCATTTATTTCATATTATTTGTTTGTTTGTTATTACTTGTCTGTTTGTTTATTTGCTTGATTTTCATTTATCATTATTTATCTGTCAATTTATTATCATTTACAATCTGTTTGTTTATTATTTAACTATACCTATGCATTTATTCATTTCATTATTATCTATATCATAATTTCTATTTTATCTTATTTTTCATTTTTGATTGATTGATTTATTTATAATTATATTTTGTTCGCATCCGACCTAGTTATGGACCAAAAGGTCTCCTGTCGGCATTCTCCGCCTTTGTAGTCCTTTGTAATGAAGGACAGCGGGGTGGGAGAGGGTGACCAAGAAGGGCGTTCGGTAAGGGAAGAAGAGGATCACATTCTCTGGACAGAAGTCCACATTCAGTCGTCCATATTCTATGTATGTAACGTATATCCCTTGATGTAGGTAACCTAAAATACGTTGTCCACGATGAGCCATTTGAACGTTATTCTGTCTATCGCCAGGCAATTTCAATCGTTTCAAGTGAAAACTCGTCTATAGTCAAGGGGTTATGTATAGACACGGTAAAAGAAACATGGACTGGAGGTGAAACTTTTATTCCTGACGTTTCCTCTATCGACTTTCTCACCTCCAGTCCATGTTTCCTTTACCGTGTCTATACAACTTGTTCACATGGATTTTCAAGGCGTTATACCTATCATAGCATGGAACACCCAAAGTTTCCCAGCTGCATACACAAATATGTACATACACACATATACATGCTTATATACATACGTACACAAATGCACATATACACAAAAATACATACGTACATACATGCAAGCATATGTGCATACATATCCATACATTGACATATACATACATACTCTTACATACATACATATTTACCTGTATATATACATACAAACCGACGTAAGTGGGAGTAGGAGGTTTGAGTCTTAGTCTGAGTTTATTCCTGACTAGTTTCGCAGATATGTTTTTTGCAAAGACTTGTGCTTCCTATTTCCATTAATCTCAACCTCTCAGAAAATCTCAATACATATATACTTTTACATGCATACATACATACAAGCACGTACATGCATACAGTACATGCATGCATGCAGGCACATGTATACACATACACATTCGTACATGTACACATACATACATATTCTATGCATACATAAGCTCCCGTAGAAGGGGAGCAGGATTGATGACAATGGTGTACACATACATACATACATACATATATACATGCATACACGTTCACACATGTATACAGACACACTCTTAACTACATGCATACATACATACACACATACATGCATGCACATGTATATACACACAGTACATGTACAC
The DNA here is from genome assembly GCF_046742065.1 of Oratosquilla oratoria. Lineage (NCBI taxonomy): Eukaryota > Metazoa > Arthropoda > Malacostraca > Stomatopoda > Squillidae > Oratosquilla > Oratosquilla oratoria. Next base: position 13,037,687 of record NC_134790.1, read on the forward strand.
ATACATACATACTCTATGCATACATAAGCTCCCATAGAAGAGGAGCAGGATTGATGACACTGGTAGATGCATACATACATACATACATACATACATGCATACACATTCACGCACGTATACAGACATACTCTTAACTACATGCATACATAAACTCCCACAGAAGGGGGAGAAGGATTGATGACACTGGCGTTACGATCGGGCGCGCAGATGGCTGGAATAGGGAGGCCTGGCGCGCTCCCGGTCCCTCGGCCCCAGAGGGACTCTTGGCCCGACAACCTTTCGTTACTCTTCTTCCACGAGTGACTTGATGGATGTAATCCAACATGTCCTCCCCGGACACTTCCTTATCCCCGCACATGTGTACCATATGTACCCTACACGCGTTGCAGCCCACCCCGTTCCCCCACCCCGGAAGCTCCCCCTCTTCTTTAACCGTTGTCAATCACGACGCGCGGCCTTCGGTGCCGTCTCCCGGGAGGTTTCCGCAAATATATCTCCCCTCCCCCCCTTGTCCGCGCGCGAGGGTACGAATGTTGACACACTTCGAGAGCGCCGCCCGGGTCCTTCCTAAGAGTCCCTATCTATTCCCTTTCAATCATTCGCTGGAACATTCGTCTCCTCTACCCTCCTTATGGATCGGGTAGTACTTTATCTCTTTGTCTGGTAGCCGGCAGGTCGTATATTTCATCCCCAGTGGCATCCCCAGATCGTACAGAAATCCAGGTGTCACACTATGCGGCCGCGCCGGATCCGGCAGATGATGTTTGCAAGTTCAATCAGCTTAATAAAATCACCTGACGACTGCAGCCAGAACTTGATATTATTTATCTGTCAATTTATTATTTACTATTTACCTGTTTATCATCTAACTTTACCTATTTATCTATTTACTTATTTTATCTATTATTATTCATGATTATATTTTTCATTTATTTGTTTATTCATTCATGTATTAATCTATCATTATTTTTTTTTTTTCATCCGACCTAGTTATGAACCAAAATGTCTCCTGTTGGCATGCTAACTCCTTTGTAATCCTTTGTTAGGGAGACTGCTGTCCCCAAGAACAAGACGCAACGGCCGCGCCGGATAGTGTGACACCGGCCAAAGGGCTTTTGTCTATCGTCTTTAACCTCTTACGTTCCGGGTGAACTTGTTCTTCATATTCTAAATGCTATTGGGCATTCATATCCATGGTACTTCAGCGGGTGTTAAGATCTATTTGAAAGACTATACAGAGATTATATAAAAAAAAGAATAATAATAAAAAAAAAACATTCTTGGCTGGTGTTAAGGTTTTCTGAAATATATCATAATTATATAATCTTTTTTTTTCTTGATTTTAATATTTATTAAAGATATACTATGATTATAAAAATTGAATAATTCTTATTCAATGTTAAGGCAAAATGCTATACTGTGATAATATAAAGACTTGTAAGAATTCTTTGCTGTTGGAAGACGTGGGGGAAATAAGAAAGAGAGAAGAGGGAGGAGAAGGAAGAGGAGGACAAGAAGGAGGCTAGAAAAAATGGAGGGAGAAAGGAAGAAAGGAGGAGAAGAACGAGGAAGAGGAGGAAATTGGAAGAAATGGTGGGAGAAAGAGAGGGAGAAGAACGAGGACAAGGAAGAATGAAGAAAATAGAAGGAACAAAGACGAGGAAAAGGACATGAAGGAAGGAATGGAGTTGGGAGAGGAATGATATATGAGGAGGAGGAGGAGTAGGAGGAGAGAGGAGAAAGAGGAGAGAGGAGGAGGAGAGAAAAGGAGGAGAGAGGAGGAGGAGAGAGGAGGATGAGGAAAGAGGAGAGGGGAGGATGAGGAAAGAGGAGAGAGGAGGATGAGGATGAAGAGGAAGGTAAAATGTTAAGGAGGAGGAAGAACAGAAGGCAACAACAATTCTTTGGCTTGGTTTGTTACGAAACGCTATATAATGATTACAAAGAAAACTTGGAAGAATTCTTGGACGCTAATATTTTCCCATTTAAATGAAATAAGTATGATATGAAATATAAAGTATATTTGACTTCTAGTGGAGAATAGTATTTGATATACTAATTGATATTTTGAAAGAAACCTAGAAGAAATATTGTTTGACGAATTTCTACAAATTCTGCACAAAAGACGTTTCTTAACATTATTCAAGTCAAAAGTGATTTTATTCTATTTTGTTTAGTCATGGGATTGTCTGTTATTTAGTCACTTCTTTTGGTGCAAAATAAAAAGAAATTTCATTATACAAAGAACTTAAGAAAAATTGAACAAATCATAATTTGTTAAATTGAATCCTCTTGATTGGTTGTTTCCCCTTGTTTTTAATTTTTTATATTTCATTATTATTGTTATTATTATTATTACTATTATTGTAAAAGTTCCCTTCTGACTCTGAACTGCAACTGTGTTTCGTTACACACACACATATATACACAAAAAACGCACATACACACACAAGCACGTACACATATAAACGTGCGCACACACACACAGTAGACATGAATTACAGTCGAGATATACGACACATAAAAACAACGAAAACACATGCGACACAGAATGACATACACGAACAAGACGGATTTCCAAGACTCAAAGTCAACACCGAAGACAGTCACCGGAATTTACAGAAATTCTTACTTGGTCTTCCACGTTTACAAAGAATATTTTTAGTCAAAATTACATGAAAAAGGTCACGTGTACAAAAAAAAAAAAAAAAAAAATCCAATGTGGCACACTAGACGCAACTTTCTGAAATGTAGTTTCGCAGGTTATGCTACGTTGGTAGCCCTGTCTACATTACTGTTGCGATGTTATAGCGTGTATGGAGCATTTCAAGGGCAAGAACACGCAACGGAGCTATTCTTAGTCAGAAATACAAACTTTACCACAGCTGTTGCTTGTGTTAACTTGTATACATATACTGTGTGTATGTGTATATATATATATATATATATGTGTATATATATATATATATATATGTATATATGAGAGAAATTCGCTAGTAACAGCGACATCAATCCGATAATTTTTAGACAGTCGCATGCAGGATTCGAACCCACTACTCTCGGCCACCCGTAAGATCACTTTCACAGAGCCTTAGCCCACTACACCAAGTCTCTGTTGGTAGTGGCCTAAGGCTCTGTGAAGGTGATCTTACGGGTGGCCGAGAGCGGTGGGTTCGAATCCTGCATGCGACTTTCATAAAAATTATCGGATGTATATATATATATATATATATATATATATATTATATATAATATATGTGTGGGTGTGCGTGTATTTGTGTGTGTGTGTGTGTGTGTGTGTGTGTGTGGGTGTGCGTGTGCGTATGTGTGAGTGATGTCAATTACACAAAACCATTTGGAATTTTCCTTTTTCCTTTCCCTAAGCGGGAACCAGCATACTATTGTATCACGTGTCATTTATGGAGGGGGAGGGGGGGATAGAGGATAGGAAGGGGTATACTATTTGCAACAGCCAAGCATATTCCATAACAGATCAAAACTGGGTAAAACATATCACTATCCTCTCCTTGCGATATCAATGTACTTTTACCTACGTAACTGACAATAATAATAATCAGTGACACAAAGCTCCGGCCACTGACACGTGACACCGTGATGACAAACGCTACCCCAAATCCGAATGTCAGAGACAAATGCATCCGTGACAAATGTGACGAAGAAGAAGTCGACAAAGACAAACAGGAAGTCTTCGGAAATCATAAGGTGGTCTGGGCCGAGAGACGCTCCACTGTCGAATGAGGAATTGATTTATCAAGAAATATGACCCTTACGGATGATATGTGGAAACGTATCTGTCTTTGGGTGAGTACATGAAAGTAGAAAACATGTTCCGTTGCTTGGGTGTCAAATATATATATATATGTATATATATATATATATATATATATATATATATATATATATATATGTATATACATATATATATTGTATATACATATATATAGTATATATACATATATATATTGTATATATATATACATATATATATTGTATATATATACATATATATATTGTATATATATATACATATATATATTGTATATATATATATACATACATATAATAAATAAAAATAAATGAAAATAAACAAATAGAAATAAATCAAACAAATAAACAAGTGAAAATAATGAATAAAAAAAATAAAGTAATAAATAAATATATAAAATAAAATAAATAAATAGAAATATATATACAAAATAAAATAGATAAAATAAAGGAATTAAAAGGTAAATATATAATTGAAATAAAAAATATATATAATTAAAATAAATAAGTAAAAATAAATAGATTAAAGATAAATACAAGTAGATAAAAATAAGCTGGACTTTGTCTTATTTTCTTTTACTCAATTTCATTCATCTCATTATATATCATTTATTTCTTATGCTTGTTACGATAAGCATAATTAATTCCATACTGTTTTAATATTATCACTTATTTCTCAATTACTTTATCATCTGATTTATTCATTGCTTTTATTTTACTTCTTGTTTTCATTGTTGTTATTACTATTTTTGTTTAATTTGCTGTTTACATTGTTGTTATTACTATTCATTACTATTTTTATTGTTTATTGGTATTTCTAATGTTATAATTCTAATATTTACTTAACTAAATCTTATCTTATTTCACTTGTGTTTTATTATTTTTTTTTTTTTCTTGTTCTGACTGTATAACAGACCTCTCCCGCCGTGACTTCTGGGACACGAACTCGGACCTATAGTCGATATGACGTCATAGATCGAAAGTGAAAGAAAAAAAGTAAATTGTGTCTTCCAGAAACAATATGAAACACCCGAAAAAGAAAATGAAAACGCAAAGAAAATGAAAACGCAAAGAAAATGGGAAAATAAATTGATGAAATGTCCAAGTTAAGATCAACGTGTTATTGAAAAAAGAAAAATAAATACAAAGAAGAATGATAAATGAAAGTAAGAAAGTATGAGAAAGAAAAGTAACTGAACTGTAGTAATTTGAGCGTGAGGATAAAGTATAAAGTGCAGAAATAAATAAAGAGGAAAAATGTGAAAAAACTAAAACAAAATAAAGAAAGAAGAAACGAAAAAAAAGAAAGAAAGAGAAAGAACTAACATTGGTACACAAACACAAACACACACACATACATATTATATATATACATATATATACATATATATATATATATATATATATATATATATATATATATATATATATATATATATATATATATATAAATACTTTGCACCGACAAAAAGAAAAAGAAAAAATGGCAAACCACTGAAGCCTGGTTGGACTGAGGCCGCCAGTGTTTTGGCTTCGGAAGGGAAAGTCACATGGAGGGAAGCCTTGCCAATACCTCCAATACCTCCACACAGACCCGAAGGTACGGGAGGGAGGGAGTGGGAGGAGGAGGAGGAGGAGGAGGAGGAGGAGGAGGAGGAGGAGGAGGAGGGGCAGGCACCACGGAAATGAATAAATGAAAAAAAATATATATATATAGATAACTTTACGGATAGGGATTAGGTGGTCATGGAGAAGGTAGTGTAGGCCTTGTGGTTTCTTGTAGTGTCTCCCGTGCTTATGTTCTTCTGTTTACGAGGTCGAAGCGGTTAAGTTTTAAAGATGTCATAATTCTCATAAGAAGGTGGAGGTGGTGGAGGAGGAGGAGGAGGAGGAGGAGGAGGAGGTCGAGGAGGAGGTGTAAGAGGAGGAAGAGGAGGTAGAGGATGGTTTCACATTCAAAGGAAAAAGGACCGCCTGGTAGGGAAGGGTTTGAAAGAAGAGAAGATGAAGACATGAGGAAGAAGGCAGAAGAGAGCAGAGAGAGAGAAAGAGAGGCATTGAGGGAAAAGAAGAAAAAAGAGGAATGGAGGAAGAAGAATGGATACAAGAAATGAATGCTAAAATTAAGGAATATTTGAGGAAAGAAAGTTCTCAGAGAGAGAAAGAGAGAAGGCGAGAGAGAGAGAGAGAGAGAGAGAGAGAGAGAGAGAGAGAGAGAGAGAGAGAGAGAGAGAGAGAGAGAGAGAGAGAGAGAGAGAGAGCTTGGATGGGTACAGTGATTGTGATAGACAGGACCCATGGGAATACGGGGTTGGAGGATGGGGGTGAGGGTGGGGGGACAAAGTTTACAGTGAGTAAGAGCGGGAAGGGGACAAAGAATGGAAAGGGTGGAAGAGAGGGAGAGAGGGAGGGAGGGAGAGAGGGAGGGAGCGAGGGAGGAGAGAAGGAGGGAGAGAGGAGAGAAGGAGGGAGAGAGGAGAGGGAGCGAGGGAGGAGAGAAGGAGGGAGAGAGGAACGAAGGGATAAAGAGAGGTAAGGAAGGAAGGGGACAAGGGAGGAAGGGGATTGAGGGAAGGGGGGACGCAGAAAATAGAATGACGAGCAAATCTAGAATAAAATTGAATAAATAGAATAAAATAAAATAAAACAAAATAAAATATGAGCAAGATAAATTAAAAGATAAGAGAGAGAGAGAGAGAGAGAGAGAATGAAAAGAAAAAATGGAATTTAGATAAGAGCTAAAAATAGAAAAATAGAGATAAATAAAACAGATCAATAGAGATAAGAGATAAAATAGAAAAACCAGAGATAAAAGAGAAAAAAGAAAAAGATAGGAAATAAAAGAGAAAAATAGGGATAATAGATACAAAAAAAGAGCAAAATAGAGATAAGAAAAGGAAACAACTGAAAGCGAAAGAGGGTAAGAAAAGAAAAACAGGAGAGGACTGGAGAGAATATAGAGAAAACAAACAGGAAATTTTGAGGTTGGGAGTAAAAAAAAAAAAAAAAAAAAATTAGGTAGAGACAAAAGATGAGAAATAGAGGAACTAAGAAAACGAGAGTGGGAGAATGTAGGAGGGACGAGGGAGTAGGTGAGGGAAAGAGAATAGGAGGAGGGGGGAAGGGAGAGAGGAGAGGGAGAGGGAGGGGGAGGGGAGGGAGGGAGGGTAGGGGAGAGGGGAGGGAGGGAGGGTAGGGGAGAGGGGAGGAGGGAGAGGGAGGAGGGAGAGGGAGGAGGGGGAGAGGGGAGGGAGAGGGGGAGGAGGGGGAGAGGGGGGAGAGGGAAGGGAGGGGGAGGGGAGAGGGGAGGAAGGGGGAGGGGAGGAAGGGAGAGGGGAGGAAGGGAGAGGGGAGGAAGGGAGAGGGGAGGAAGGGAGAGGGGAGGAAGGGAGAGGGGAGGAAGGGAGAGGGGAGGAGGGGGAGGGGAGAGGGGAGAGGGGGAGGGGAGGAGGAGGGAGGGGAGGGGAGAGGGGAGGAGGGAGGGGAGGGGAGGGGGAGGAGGGAGGGGAGGGGAGAGGGGAGGAGGGAGGGGAGGAGGGAGGGGAGGGGAGAGGGGAGGGAGGGAGGGAGAGGGGAGGGAGGGAGGGAGAAGGGAGGGGGAGGATAGGAAACGTGGTGGAGAGGGGAAACCGAACGTAATGCAATCGCCACTCGGTTAAAGATAAGGTGGGGGGGGGTGGGGAGAATGGCCGTATGCAATCACTCCCCTCTCCTCCCCCCACACACACACTTCCCCCCCTTCCCCCCTACGCGTCCTCTTCCGCCAAAACAGGACAAGCGTTTGGACAGGCGTAGGCTGAGGGTGGGTGGGGGGGAGGGGGGGATGTTATGGGGAGGGGGGGGCTATTATATGTGTATGAAGCCATGGGGGAGGGGGGACAGAGGGGGGGAAAAGGGGGAAGAATCGTAGCGTAGGAGCTGTCGGCGATGGTTATCTTGTCTACGAATACAAATGGACACGTGAAGCGTTTTGCGCTCTGGCCCGCTCGCCCGCTCGCCCGCTCGCTCGGGTCCTCCTCCGTCTCTCGCTTTGTTTGGTTATTTTTGGTTTGTGTACGTCCGTGTTTGCAGATCCCAGTGTGTGTGTGTGTGTGTATGTGTGTGTGTATGTGTGTGTGTATGATCGCGTGTGTGTGTACTTGTGTGCATGTGTACGTGTGTGTGTGTGTGTGTACGTATGTGTGTACGTGTGTGTGTGCGTACGTGTGTGTGTGTACGTGTGTGTGTGTGTGTGTATGTGTGTGTGTGTATGTGTGTGTGTACGTGTGTGTGCGTGTGTGTATGTGTGTGTACGTGTGTGTGTGTGTGTGTGTGTGTGTACGTATGTGTGTACGTGTGTGTGCGTGCGTGTGTGTGTGTACGTGTGTGTACGTGTGTGTATGTGTGTGTGTGTGTGTGTACGTGTGTGTGTGTGTGTGTGTGTGTGTGTGTGTGTGTGTGTACGTGTGTGTGTGTGTGTAGATTGTGTGTGTGTAGATTGTGTGTGTGTGTGTATGTGTGTGTGTACTTGTGTGTGTATGTGTGTGTGTGTACTTGTGTGTGTATGTGAGTTTATGAGTGGGAGATATAAATATACACATATGTACAGATAGATACACAAAGAGAGAAAGAGAAAAAGAGAAAGAGAACAAGAAAGAGAGAAAGAGAGAGAATAAGAGGAAGACAAAGCATATGGGCATATAGGTATGAGTGTGTGTGTGTGTGTGTGTGTGTGTGTGTGTGTGTGTGTGTGTGTGTGTGTGTGTGTGTGTGTGTGTGTGTGTGTGTGTGCATGGTTACATGTGTATGGGTACTTGTTATAGATCGTCTGGACCATTTGTCATGCTTTTCTGCCGCATCATAGTCTCACCACTCAACCATCTGGCCCCAAACCTTCCCCCCCCCCACTCCTCTTCGCTCTCTTTCCCCTCCCTCCTCTTTGTCCTCTTTCTCTTTCTCTTTACTCATCTTTTACT
>NC_134790.1:13048927-13068927 GCF_046742065.1 Oratosquilla oratoria
CTAAATGAACGAATAAACATATAACTAAATGGTAAAATACTCAACTACAACACAAACTAAACCTTTTGAGAATTAAAAAAGAAAAAACAAATTGGGTTAACATTTTGCAAAATTTTACAAATATTCTTTTTCTTCTTTTCTCTTTTCTATACAAGCAGAAGTGATTTCTCTACATCAGATATTGATGACATTAAATATTCACTTATTCTATCTTCAACTTTTGCAGCCGTAGGAATGACCAGAACTCACCATTAACGAAAGTATTAAATATGTAAATAGTCATTTCTTCCATCTGATGCATTTTTTTTTCGAGAAGCACTTCCGTACCGGGTGGTACTTTTTGTTTTTGTTTCTGCTGCCGCCAGACGATTTTATTCATCTCCGTGACCAAAAAAAATTGGTAGATCAGGGGTGAAGAAGAGGAAGAAGAAGACAAAAAGGGAGAAAAAACAGAGGAGAAGAGAAGAAACAGAGAGAGACGAGAAGGAAGAAGATGAGGAGGAGGAAGAAGGTGGAAGAAGAAGAAGGAGAGGAAGAGGAAGATGAGGGAGAAGTTAAAGGAAGAAGAGGAAGAAGAAAAAGAAGAGGGAGAAAAAGACAGAGAAGTAGAGGAAGAAGAAAAAGAGGGAGATGAAGAAGAGGAAGAGGAAGAAGAACAGGAAGAAGATGAAGAGGAAGAAGAAAAAGACAGAAGAGGAAGAAGAAAAAGCGGAAGAAGAGGAGGAAGAGGGTGAGGGAGAAGAGGAAGAAGACGAGAAGAAGAGGAAATATAAGAAGAGGAAAAAAGAGAGAAGAGGAAGAAGAGGGAGAAGAGGGAGAAGTATAAGAGGAAGAGGAAGAACCCGAAGAAGATGAAGAAGCTGAAGAAGAGGAAGAACATTTTTTTCTCTAGGCCGACGTTGGGATCGCTTCCCCGTCTGGCCACAACAATCGGGAACCAACACAGCAAGCCCGCAGCTTGCCCCGGGACTCGAACTCACGACCACATGCTCACGAGTTCAAGACGGTATCCACTGTGCTAACGCGTGGTCCCTTGTAACAAACGACAGACGATTTCATTCACAGAAGGTCTAGTTTTCTAGGCGCTAGAGCAAAATCTAGGACGATGGAGATCCTGACAAGATAAATCTAGAGGTACGACAGGGGTTTGATGTTCAGTTAGCTAATCTCTCTAAATTCTAGAAATTTAGTTATAGGGTGAGTTTAAACAATAGTGCCTCATACTACAACACCCGTTTTTTGAGTTTATATAACTGAATTGTGGAATTAGTTCAAAAAGCTTGATTTTCTTTATTACCATTATTTATTTGGTTTTATCTTGTTTAATTTTGTTTTATTTAATCTAACGTTTAACCATTTTATTTCATTACTATTATAATTCTTATCTATTCACTTTTTATTTATTTATTTGTTTTGTAAATGTGAAGCGTAATGCGATGGGTTACCTCGTAAGCAACAAGACGCAGACCAATAGTTCAACTCAGCTTTCCTAGTGGAAAGGGCAAAGGTGACGAGTCTGTTCATATCTAAATGCCTTACATTGTGAGCTCCTCATACACACACACACACTAAAAAAAATATATATATATATTGGTTCTCCGCGATTCTCAGCTCTTTTTCTCTTGTTTTCGTTTTTTCTATTCTTTTCCACTTCTCAAAATCTGTTTTCATTTTCTTGTTCATTGTTTCTTTTTAACCGGGAATATTTCAATAAGCCAATATCTATTACTTTTGTTCACCTTATGTTCATATTATGTTTTTTTTAACTTCTTTAATCAATCTAATTACTGACAGAAAATATGGTCAATCGTTTATTCATCAACTCCTTTCCATCACAAAAACGCCTTCCGACCACTAATATAATAAACTCAAATACTACTAATTTATATACAAATTGATTTATGATTATATCTAAGTATAAACATATGCATATACATGTATACAAATACATATATAAAAATATATTCATACATAAGCATAAATACTTGCGTGAATACTTACATGCGCATGAGCATCTATTTATGTACACATGTTTTCCTACAATCATTCATCATTACATAGATACGTTTATACATGAGCATGTATAGACATACATACACGAACACACATATGATTATAGAAATACATACATACGCACTTGAATAAATATATGCATACTCCTATACATATGTATAGATTATATACACAAATAAGCAAGGCCTTAAAGGTATTAGATATTGTTAAACGCTTTACAGGCTAACTGAAGTTATCATTGCTCTGATGTTAATAAGACGAGCAATGAAATACAGAACCAAATCCCCCAAGCGGCAGAAACGAAATAAAATACTATATGGAGAAATACACTCAAAGAAAAAACACTATCTCACTCACAGCAAGAGGAGCTCATGACCAAGTAAACAACAACAACAACAACAACAACCCAGGTGGAATATAATAACCAAACCCGCGCGCTCACTCTTATCCCCTCGCCAGAACACGCGAGCCTTATCCACCTAAACTTCCGCTTCGCGATCATACCACATCCGCGAACTCGCGGTACGCGAACTCGTACTTTCGCGAACTCCTACTATCTCTCCTCCGGTTCTCACCATCCGGAAACGGTTCTATCGAAACAAACTTCTTGTGTGCAATCCCCTTTCCCCTCCCCCCACACACTCTCCCCACCCCTTCCCCCAACACACACTACCTCCCCCTCCCCCTCCTCCTCCCTATTTCGCTCCACGCCCCACAATACTCCCGCGCGCCACATCACCATCCGACCAACACCCCCTCCCGATGTTAAATCCTTTCTCGATCCTAATTTCCAACCACTCTGGCGTAATGGTGGGTTGTTACATTCGTGCTAACAAACACGAGGTGGCATAATCATCAGTAATGTTGGGGTCATCGTGCTAACTGTTACAATCATCATACTTCTCGTTGCTCTCACTATCCTCATTCATTCAATCACTCACTGTCGTCTATGTAAACAGTTTCACTGTCATTCTGAATATGGTTGAATTTATCATCAGAAAATATTATCTTCATTCCAGTCTTGCTCTGCCAATACAATATTTCCACCATAACGACTGTTGTTAGTATTTAAACTTAACTACATAACACAGGTCTGTACATTGTTAGAATTTGGTACCAGTAGTAGTTTGGATCGCTCAATACCTATAGAACTATTGTCTCCTAGATTTGCTTTCAGTGTGTACAAATCCTTACATTATTTTCATTTATCCAAATAGTCACTAGAGTGAGCGAGATTAAACTCAGCCTGCACAGAAAGTTAAACTAATCTCCACACAACCTGGGTTTCTTAACTTAATTATTCATTTATTTATTTCAGGCACAGCTTCTGTATCCTTAGCCGGTACATTACAAACTATTGATTATGTTAACTTCTAACAGGGTTTTGCAGAGGTTTAGCCAGTTAACCCTCCACGGATCGTTACTTTAAACGATATGATACGGATCTTACGGTCATAGATACCAAGTAAGGCTCGTTTCACACGTATCGACTTTTCGCCGTACGCCGTCCACGACACGACGTCGTGTTCTCAAATAACTATGAGTGTCTATATTCTCTTTCATACGTGGTCGTGACGTGTGAAAGAGTCCACAGACACCCACGATTATTTGAGGACGACGTCGTGTCGTAGGCGGCGCATGGCGAAAAGTCGATGTAAGTGAAACGAGCCAGTCGAACGTAGAGAGACGTCTTGGAGAATATTCTATATATATTTTTTCAATAACCGTACGTCTTCACCGAAGACATAAATAATATTTTCAGTCAAAATTAACAACACAGTCGCTGCTGACTTCCTTAAATCATACACACACACATTGTATATATATATATATATATATATATATATATATATATATATATATACACACATATATATATACATATACATATACATATATACATATATATATATATATGTGTGTGTGTGTGTGTGTGTGTGTGTGTGTGTGTGTGTGTGTGTGTGTGCGCGTGTGTGTATGTATATATGTCTATATTTATGTATGTATCTATGTACGTATATTTCTACCTGTCAATTACTATATTCACAGCTCCACCTCATCTAAATTACCTGTGGGGGATGCTGAGACATTTCGCCCACTATCAGCAGTCATCACAACCGCGCGCCACCCACAAGCTGCCAACTACAAGCTGCCAACTCCAAGCTGCCAACACGCATCGCAAACGTTGTATTCTCAACCCAACACCACTACACATTCACGTCAGCGAATAACATAACATTCGCGTCACCATTCCCCCCCCTCCCGCCCCCTCCCCTCGCTTTCCTCTCATTTGCCAGCACAAAACGGGTGCCCGTCCACTGTCCTCGCAATAATTTTGCCATAAATATTTGGTCCTCGTCGGGCCGTGTTTGAATAGACGCCAAAGGTATTTTGCCCCCCAACAGCGACCATAAAAAACAGAAGCTGAAATGAATCATATAATGTCAACATTTTCGATCACAAATGTCGATGTCGTGCTGGACTTTGTACACATGTCTGGCTACGCTAATTACACAAATGCTCGCTCGCTAGCACAGGCATATACTGGGCAGATTTGCATAAAGTTTTTCTCTCTCGCTCTCTCCTTCTCTCTCTCGCTCTCTCTCTCTCTCTCTTTATGTTGAGACAATGACCTGAGGAAAATAGATAAGGAGGACTTGGTTTTTGGGGCGAACTGGTCAGGAATAAACTCAGACTAAGACCATGTTTCAGTCTCTCTTAACAACCACACACACACACTCAAACACACACACACACACACACACACACACACACACATAACGTGCACACACACGCGCATAGACACACAAAGGAAAGTTCATATGCAATATCACGTTGCTATGCACATAAATATGTTTGTCAACGCCCGATGAAATCATACAAGGGAGCTCTGCTTGGCTTTTATGTCAAAAGCAATGAATGTTTTCTTTTTTATTCATTCATTTATCTATTTATTTGTTATTCATTCATTTTTCACTCATGATCAAATAAATTCCTTTCCACAGTTTCTGTGAGCTTCGTTTATGAGTTTAAGATTCATAGTATATGAGATGGGCTTCGCTTGTGACCCAATGAATAACGTGTCGAACCCATGAATTGATGGTCGTGAGTTCAATCCTCGGCAACCACCCGCTGCGTGCTTCCTGCGTTCGTTTTCGACAGCCCTGGCTGGGCGGGGAGGCGACCCAATGTCGGCTATAAAAAAAAAAAAAAAAAAAAAAAACGTCGCAATCGACCGGACTGGCCCTAACAGGGGTTTCTCACTTCCCACGTCTTGGAAGTGGGATGATGACATGGTGAATATATGGCCCTTTTCGCACTAGCAATTTGAATCGCGCGGAAAACGTGGCGATACCACATAGTCTAGGATAAACTACGCGGTTGTGTGTGAATGCCTCCATTGACTTAAGGTGTAACTGAACCGTCGCGGTTCCAAACGCTAGTGTGAATCAGGGCCTCAGAGATGTTAATTTTTCACATGTTGACAAGTTATAACTCTTTGGAATTTTATTGATAGGGATACAGTGTCGAAAATCTCTAAACTTTTGAACAAGTGTTTAAGATGAAGCGTGTGAGGTAAATGTTCATACTTATACATATATATATATATATATATATATATATATATATATATATATATATATATATATATACACAGTACGTAAGAGCTTATATACATACATGCACACAGATACGCATATATACATGTAAAAAAGATACATGAATACATCCATACATACGTACATACATGTATACGGACATACGTACGCACATACAACATACACACATACACACATAGTATAGGCATACATACATTTATACGTACACACACACCTACTTATATGTACATACGTACACACAGACATACAATACATGCATGCACACATCTCAGCATCACTGGATGAAGGATCATCCTTCAACCCGCCACACCGGATGACGAACCCCTCCTCATCCTCATCCACTCCCAATAAATGACAGAGCGGATGAGAGGAGCATCCATCCCGGCCAAGTCATCCTTTCATCCATTTAAAATCGTCCTCCATTCATTCCTATCATTTGCACTCTCTCTCCCCTGCTCGACTGACATCCTTCATATTATTCATCTCAATCTTGGTCTTCCTACCAAGTTCACACCACCCACCTCTGCTTTGTTATTATTTCTTCGCTCATTATATCCATTTGCCTAAACCATCTCAACATAGTATTCTACAATATATAAGAACTCGTTTCCCATCTTCCACATTTCCCATTTCATCTTACACAATACAACACCCACTTCCCCCTCGCATTTCTTTCACCTCATAATCCAAAACCTGCTTTCTCCCCTTCCTACCGACTCCATTTTTCTTTTGCTTTCTCCCCCCCCCCGTCCCCCTCTCCCCCCCACTATGTCCTCTCGGACGCCCTCTTTTTGCGCTTGGGCAGTCAGGGGCACAATTTACATCTTGTTATATTCCGGTTTGGAGTCCAGTCGGTTGTTTAATGCTTTGGTCAGCTGCTCATTAAGTCGACCATGCGCGCGGCCCCGAGTTGTGGGATACCGACGGATCGGCAACTCGCTTTCTGTACTATAAAACACGCTTTGACAGTGTCGTGAAACAGTAGAGGATCGTAAGTTTAAAGATGACACGCACACACACACACACAGTGAATACACACACACACACACACGAAAGTACACACACACACACACGTACACATACACACAGGGTTGAAATAATATCAGTATCGCTGCGCTCTGGGTTGTTAATCCAACTCTCGTGGGCGGGGAGTTTGGGGTGTGTATGCGTGTAAAGTCACAGTATTACCCACAGATCGGTCACACGAGCTCTGAGCTCTCATGCGGAAAGTTAATAGCTGTCGATCACGAGTCCAACATGTGATCCAAGGCCATGGTGAAATTGTGAATCACACGCACACACACACACACACACACTATATATATATATATATATATATATATATATATATATATACCATATACGTCCATACATGCATGCATACATACGTCCATACATGCATATATACACAAGTTGAGACATTCTGACAGGTTGACGTAAGTGGAGTAGGAACACACAGGAGTCTGAGTTTATTCCTGACTATATATATATATATATATATATATATATATATATATATATATGTATGTATGTATACAGTGTTCTAGGTGCTCTGGATCTGGATTAGGTCTTTGCTGTCGAATCCACTCACATCACTTCCATCTGACGTCATAACAAGGGCAGTAATGACGTCACGAATAAGGTTGTCATTACACAAAGTAGTACACGAATTCAAAATCGCCTTAGATCTAAGAAATAATCATTTATTACATCATAATGGTGACATGGAACAAGAGTGTGGAGTGTACTCTATGTATGGAGTGACTTTATATTTTGTATGTGGAGTGTCTGATCTTGTACGAAATATAACGCTTTAGGTATGTAATTCCATAATACACTGTGCAATAGAAGAAAGACGAGGAGCCTACGCCGGGAGGCGCTGAGTAGTTGCGGCCGAAGCCGTCACCTTCATACGCTTTAGGGGCTGTTCGGGGGACAGGAATAGTCACTGCTGGGAATCGGGAGTGCGGGATTCGAACCCACAAGTAAGCAAAATGCGAGACCAGCATGCTATCGAATACATGCTTATGCATTAATAAATCAGATGCAGTTTGAATGGTAAATGCTTGGGGGAGTTAATGTATGAAGTACATGAACGCTTGTATAATTTATTTTGGTTTGTGATTGTGCTTTTATAGACCCTAAGGGAGTAAATGACACCGTGTTCGCGTGATTCACACGCATCGACTTTTTGCCGTGCGCCGTCCACGACACGACGTCGTGGTCTCAAATGACCATGGGTGTCTAAGGACGTTTTCGCACGTCACGACCTCGTCCATGGACACACGGTTATTTGAGAGCACGACGTCGTGTCGTAGACGGCACACGGCGAAAAGTCGATACGTGTGAGACGAGCCATATATCAAACCAATAGCACCAAGGCTGAAAACAATAGACATGACTGGGTATTTGGATGAGCTCATTGTAAAGATTTATTATTTTGCGGTTACAATGAAAAATAATTAAAACATGTTGATTGGGGGGTGGGGCTGGAAGACTACTGTACTAGGTTTGCGTGTGTTTTGATTTAAAATTAAGTATCAATGATGCAATGAGATACCTCTCATGTTGAGTTTATCGGTATATTATCTATTGATAGCGTTTGTTTCTAATACTCTCCCCCACCGAAAAGATTTCTATAAAGATAAGGATCTCGTTTATCTTAAGCTGGCGGGCTATGTGTTCATGTGATGCATTGTGATTGGTTGAGACGTGAGAGTGTCTCTCTCTCTCTTTTTAGGCTCTCTTCTTTGACGCAAATCGTTGCCACATCCTCCGGATCAGTATCAGACTGTTGAGGCCTGGCCACTTCACACTGGGCAAATTATCGTCGATTTTTTCCCGTGTTCGTTCGATAAGAAACGACTTCGGTTACAATCTTTCGTTTTTCGAGTTCCCAAAATGTCAATTTACATTTGTGTCATAAAGTGAGAAGATGAATGACGATTTAAGAGTAGTTAAACCTTTACGAATGTTAGACATTTTGTTTAGATATTCTTAGGGAAATCTAGAATAGTATAAACGAAGTCTTCTTCTAGTTCTTCAGATTGATAATTGACGGGAATCACACCAATATGAAGCGTAGTGCTCAATATTTACAAAAGAAAAAATCTTTAATTACGCGACCAAGAATCCGCACCAATTTTCCTTTATTAATTCAATACAACTCAACATCTACTTAAACAATCTTGTTTCTAGTTAACGCTAGAAACACTCCACCTAGACGGACCTCTAGGTTCTAAAAGATTAAAAGCTACCTAGGTTAACCCATCAAATACAAGTGGTTTAGATGACTGTATATTATATATATATAGATATATATAATATATATATATATATATATATATATACACACACATACACACACACACACACAGTATATATATATTATATATATATATATATATACAAATATATATATTAGTAAAAGAAGGGAGCAGGTTTTCTGTAATGCACATAGAGGTAAAAACGACAGCACTACAGCAATTATTTATTTTTCTTCTCGTATTCTCAATTTTTCTGATTAAAATTCTGCCACTAACTGGGTGAACAGTGTTGGTCTCCATTATATATATATTTTTTCTCTTACTCTAGTGTGGCTTCAGGGACGCTAGCAGCTAACATGTATCTAGTTATCAATCAGTATTTTATCTTGTTCACGTGATAGTTAACATTTACCACAAAACAATCGACATTGATTTCCCAACAACCGAACTGAACTCACCACCTATCAACTGAGCTTAGAGATGTATGAGGAGATTGGTGTCTGTTTTTTTTTTTTTAACAAGATTAATATCATTTCTATTCATATTTAAAGTTCATTAAAAATGAAAAGGTTGGCATATACCTGTACATCCCATAATAAAAAAAAAAAAAAAAAAAAAATAATAATAATAATAATAAATAATAATAACTTACGTACCGTGTGGTACTGTTACATTTTAATCCCACCTGCCGTCTGAAGATTTTATTCATCTCAATGGGACCTCACTGGTAGCTAACACATTCTTGAATTCCTACATACTCACAAAGCGTATTCACGCGACTCCCTTTATTATACTCTGAACATAAAAAAAAACCTTAACCCATACACAAATTTCCCTCTACCCATAAATTGCACCCCCCTTTCACCCATTACGCATGCTCCCCATACTCTTTGTGTGTGCATCCCCCATCACCCCATCTCCCCCCCATACACCCCAATGGACTCACGCCTTGCCGTGCTTCTCTCCCATCCCCGTCCCCCTCCCTCTCCCCCTCCCCGCGCTACCTTGCACCCACCTCCCCCACCACCCAAAATCGATCAAAACAATAATTGGTTCCTTGGCCCCCCACACCTCTCCTACCCTCCCCCCTTCACTCCTCCAGAAGGGGAACAGGGGGAGGGTGGGGGAGGGAGGGGAGGGAGGGGAGGGGAGGGGAGGGGTGTTCTGAGTACTTTTGCCCAGGGGGTGCGCAAATGTTTTCCTCGATTAATTAGTCATGACACATGGCCACAAGGTAGACGCAAAACCATAAATGGATATTGACACAAAAGTATTCCTATGATCTGGCCTGTATATGTTGCGCACGTATATATATATATATATATATATATATATATATATATATATGTGTGTGTGTGTGTGTGTGTGTGTGTGTGTGTGTGTGTGTGTGTGTGTGTGTGTGTGTGTGTGTGTGTGTGTGTGTGTGTGTGTGTTATGGGGGATATATGTGTGCGCACGCACACATACGCGTGTTGACGCATTCATTCATACCTACACACACATACATACACACGCACACACACGTATACACATGCATATATATATATATATATATATATATCATATACATATTGTGTGTGTCTGTATGTGTATGTGTGAGCGTATGTATGTATGCATTTATGTATGTGTGCATGCATGTTTGTAGGTAGGTATGTAGGTAGATAAGTAGTTAGGTGGATATGTTCGTATGTACGTGTGTGTACGTATGTATCCATTTATATATGTAAATGTACGTATGTACATGATGCTAAGTTTGAATGAATGAATTAAAATTTAAGATTCTTGGTCGCGTCATTAAAGATTATTTCGTACAGACGTATGTACTTTTATGTACAAGTTCTTATGTGTGTATGCATGTGTATGTACATACACGTTTCTATTTTAGCATATGTAGTTAAAAACTTATTCCTTTGTTTTATACAGACCAAGTTAACCCCTTTATAAACCCTTTGAATATTTTCTTAAGTCTATCTGACCTGCCTGGAATTATCTTTCTGAGCTCAAAATTCCTCTTTATTTTCTTCAAGTGGCCCCCTCTTCCACAAGATCTAAACCCCATTCCAGTCCCTTTCTTGTGTGAACAGACCGTGAAATTGATCTTTTACTAATTTAGAGATCACTTGTGATTCGTGCATTACCCCTATCAATTTCCCTATTCAATCTATTTCTTTCTTAAGTTTAATCCTTTTCTCAAAAAAGGGTATTCTTGGAATATATACATATTTTGTCCTCGTAATCCTTTCTTGAACTTTTTATTTTGTATTTGCGTTTGTTTGTTTGGTTGTGTGTGTGTGTGTGTGTGTGTGTGTGTGTGTGTGTGTGCGCGCGTGTGATTCCCCATGGTCTTGGATCACATGTTGGACTCGTGATCGACAACTATTTTTCTCCCGGAAGAGAGCTCACAGCTCGTACATGTCCGATTTATGGGTAATGCTGTGACCTTACTAGCACACATGCCCACAACTCTCTACCCACGAGAGCTGGAGTACCAACCCGCAGCGCATTGATACTGAAATTATTTCAGCCCTGGGCGGGATTTGAACCCGGACCGCCGTAGTGGCAGCCGGAAACTATCAACTGCGCCACAAGTGTGTGTGTGTGTGTGTGTGTGTGTGTGTGTGTGTGTGTGTGTGTGTGTGTGTGTGTGTATAGCGTGTGTGCATATGCGTAAATGGTTATAAGTGTATGTATTTACATATGCATAACTAATTAAATGCTTATGAAAAAATGCACATATCTACTTTTACACATATATATATATATATATATATATATATATATATATATATATTATATATATATACTGTATATATATATATATATATATATATATATATATATATATATATATATATATATCCTAGAGAGAATTTAATTCCTTCTAAAAGTACTGGTACACTTTTATGGAAATATAAGGAAAAAGTGGATGAACGAACGAGTTTTGTGTTGCTCGGAAACACACACACAGCTGAGAGAATTACGAAGTTAAAAAAAGAGGGAGAGAGAAAGAAAGAGGTACAGAACAAAGATGGACACCAAGAATCGAGGAAGCAAGAGAATTAGAAAGAGAAAGAGAAAAGAAGAGGAAAGAGAGAGGGAGGTCGTTGGTGTTCATTGGGAAGAAAATTAAAACGAGCAGAGAAGAAAGGGGCACCACACAGGCGGGGGGAAGATGAAGACAAGGAAGAAGAAAAGGGGACGGTGGGGGGTGGGGGGTGGGGGTGGAGCAAACAAGTGAAAAATAAGGATAGAGAGAGAAAGAGAGAAGAAAGGGAGAACGGGGAAAGGTAGAAAATAAGCTTCAGTTACGATGGTCAGAAGGAAGGGAAAAAGGGAAGACGGGCAGGTGGGCGGGTGAGGGGGGGAAGAAGGTAAGAGAGCCGGCCGGGGGGAGGGAAGAAGGTAATAGATCCGGGCGGGGGGGGAAGAAGGGAAGACAGCCGGGCGGGGGGGGGAGAGGGTAAGAGAGCCGGGCGGGGGGGAGGGGGGAAGAAGGTAAGAGAGCCGGGCGGGTGGGGGGGGAAGAAGGTAAGAGAGCCGGGCGGGGGGGGGGAGAGGGTAAGAGAGCCGGGCGGGGGGAAGGAAGAAGGTAAGAGAGCCGGGCGGGGGGGGGAAGAAGGTAAGAGAGCCGGGCGGGGGGGGAAGAAGGTAAGAGAGCCGGGCGGGGGGGGGGAAGAAGGTAAGAGAGCCGGCCGGGGGGAGGGAAGAAGGTAGGAGAGCCGGGCGGGGGGAGGGAAGAAGGGAAGACAGCCGGGCGGGGGGAGGGAGGAAGAAGGTAAGAGAGCCGGGCGGGGGGAGGGGGGAAGAAGGTAAGAGAGCCGGGCGGGGGGAGGGGGGAAAAGGTAAGAGAGCCGGGCGGGGGGAGGGGGGACGAAGGTAAGAGACCCGGGCTGGGGGGGGGGAGGGGGGAAGAAGGTAAGAGAGCCGGGCGGGGGGAGGGGGGAAAAGGTAAGAGAGCCGGGCGGGGGGAGGGGGGAAGAAGGTAAGAGACCCGGGCTGGGGGAAGACAGAGGGGGGGAACGAAAGCACGTGGGGGAAATGAGAAGTTTCAGAGGAAGGGTGGGGGGGAAGGGAGGTGGGGAAAGGGGATCGAGTGTTTGTGCGGGGTGGGGGGAGTAGGGGGTGGGAGTTGCCACCTTTTCTGTTCTAGAATGGAAAGTTGGACTACGAGTACTCTAGCTTCGGGGGGAATGGAAGAAAAGAGGAGGAAGACCAACAAGACTAGGACGAGGAGGAGGAGGAGGAGGAGGAGGAGGAGGAGGAGGAGGAGGAGGAGGAGGAGGAGGAGGGCAAAGAGGAATAGAAGGAAAAGGTGGTGTAAGAAGAGGGGGGGAGGAGGACGAGGAAGAGGAGGAGGAGGAGAAAGAAATGCTGGCAGGAGAAAAGAAAAGTGAAGAGAGTAGAGGGGGAGGGGGAGGAGGAGGAGGAGGAGAAGGAGGAGGAGGAGGAGGAGACGGAACAGGCGTGAAAACTGATGGGAGGGGTAAGAGTAAAGATTTATAAATTCAGAGGGGAAATGGGGAGGGGGAAAGGGCAGGTTCTGGGGTGAGGGGAGAAGAGGGGAGAAGGGGTGAGGGGAGAAGGGGGGTGGAGTGGAGGGTGAGGGGAAAAGAGGGGAGAAGGGGGGTGGAGGGAAGGGTGAGGGGAAAAGAGGGGAGAAGAGGGGAGAAGGAGTGAGGGGACAAGGGGGTGGGATGGAGGGTGAGGGGAGAAGAGGGGAGAAGGGGGGAGGGGAGAAGGGGGGTGGAGTGGAGGGTAAGGGGAGAAGGGGGTGGAGTGGGGGGGTGAGGGAGCAGCGGAGCAGATGTGGAAGGGAGATCTAATGTGATGATAAGGAGAGCAGGGTCGGAGGAGGCCAAAGAGAGAAGATGAATAAACGAACGAAAAGAGAAAGAGAGAGGGGAAAGAGAGCAAGAGCGGCGAATCAATAAACAAGAGAGAGAATTGAAGAAGTAAAGAGGAGAGGAGAGATAAAAAGGAAGAAGGACGAAAGAAAACGAGAAAGATAAATTGCGAGAGAAAATGAATGGAAACGTGTAAAGAAAATGGAACAGGAAGAAAACGGAGAGGGGTTCTATGCTTTGTGGGTAGTAACCAGCGCTTCTATCAAAGGGAATACTGCGTTGTTCAGGTCCGTAGGGGTGTCCCTAAAATACCTATTACAGTATCCCACACAATGAAAGAAGAAAAAAAAATGAAAAACATAGAAACAAGTAAACAATAATTTTAAAGAAGGAAATACAAAGGAGGTGTGGAAAGAAGAAAAAAGACACAATTTAGTAGGAAATGATGATTGTGATTCACCATGGTCTTGGATCACGTGTAGGACTCGTGATCGACAGCTATTTCCCTCCCGGAAGAGAGCTCAGAGCTTATATATGACCGATCTATGGGTAATGTTGTGACCTGAGACACACGCACACACACACACACACACACACACACACACACACACACACTTAACTAACTCCCCGCTCACGAGAGTTGGAGTAACGACTCGCAGCGCAGCGATACTGAAATTATTTCAGCCCTGGCGGGATTTGAACTCGAACCGCCATAGTGGCGTCTGTGAACGCTACCTCTGCGCCATCGAGTCGTGTACGAGTGTGTGTGTAGGAGAGGGATTAACCATGGTATTGGATCACGAGCTGAACTAGTGATCGACAGCTATACGAGACCTCAGAACTCGTACACAGTGTGTGTGTGTGTGTATGTGTACGTGTGTGTGTGTGTGTGTGTGTGTGTGTGTGTGTGTGTGTGTATTCACCTTGGTCTTTGGATCACGTGTTGGACTCGTGATCGACAGCTATTTCCCTCGCGGAATAGAGCTCAGATCTCATATGACCGATCTATGGGTAATGCTGTGACCTTACACGCACACACACACACCCAATTCCCCCCCCCACGAGAGTTGGAGTAACGACTCGAAGCGCGGTGATACTGAAATTATTTCAGCCCTGGGCAGGATTCGAGCCCGGACTGCCGCAGTGACAGTCGGGGACTCTACCAACCGCGCCACCGAGTCGTGTGCGTGTGTGTACGTGTGTGTGTGTGTACGTGTGTCTGTGTACGTGTGTGTGTGTACGTGTGTGTGTACACCTCACGTGGCCAACTTCCAGCGTTGCGTGCACGCGTGTATACCCGCCCGTAGATTACCTAAACGTCGGCGATTATTTCCATTACAAAACTAGAAATTATCATTCCTCTTCGACTCTTACCTGTGCATTAATAACCTAGTTTCATTTGCGCCATATATCACCTACTTCTAATTACCTACCGTATGGTAATTTCATATTTTCTTACCTATTACTCTCGCCTATTACTGCTACCGTTTTTCCGTTTTTATTTCCACTTGTTTTCTAGATTTCTATGTTGTTACTAATTAGCAGGGGCTATAGGTATTATATTTATTTTATTGTTAGTTGTTTATTGTGTATATTTCTTACTGTTTCGTGCTGTGAATCATTGTGTAGTTATTGTTACTGTTATGCTGTGGAGTGTTTTTTTCGATCTGATCTGGTAGTACGTGAACCCAGTTTGATCCTGATGATTTTATGGCGATTACTACTACTAGTTTCTGGCAGTCAGAACACTGAGGGCAAAGGTGACGGGCTTAGTTGCAACCAACGTCTCTCTCTCTCTTTTATTTTTTATCTATTATTATTTTTTTCTTCTAATTATTATTATTTTTTTTTTTGCCGATGTTAGGTTGCATCCCCGACTGGTCAGGGCTCTCGGGAGCCAACGTGTCTGCTGTTGCGGGTCCCGGGAATCGAACTCACGATCACTTGCTTATAAGCTCGACACGGTATCCACAGGGGTACACTAACCCTCCCACTAAACAGTGACATTAATCAACAGCATCACACTTAAACATCACAATTTTGAAAACAGATAACATCATTTGATATTTTCATTAAGATATTCTTAAATACCTCCAACACATCTACAACCTCATCAACATTCATTGATAAAATCATCACATCCATACAAAGTCCACTATATATATTTACGTATTATTATTATATATATATATATATATATATATATATATATATATATATATATATATATATATATATATATTATATTTTTTTATATATATATATTTCTATATGTGTGTGTGTGTGTGTGTGTGTGTGTGTGTGTGTGTGTGTGTGTGTGTGTGTGTGTGCGTGTGTGTATGTGTGTGTATAAGTGAAGTATATAAGTTGTGAATATTTTTCTTAGTGTACAATCTGAGGATGTCCTTTAAGGATGAAACGTTAGTGATAAAACTCCTACGGTTTTTTTTTTTACGTTTACCTCACACCCCTTTCCACTTATTCTGTCATACATATTTCAACACACACACATATATACATACACATATATATATATATACATATACATACACATATCAAACAAACGACTTCTTGTTTACGGATTGAAATATAGAAACGATAGCTTGACACACCACAGCACTATATAGTAAAACATATATATACAAACCAAAATGTAATGAAAACAAACATACTAGCAATTACGATGGCACTTTACGATTGTAATTCCGTTATCACTGATAATCAACAAAATAATGAAAATATTACGACATTAATGTCTTTTTTTATTGTCTAAGTTGTGATAGGTCGCAAGGTGTGATGGTAAGACATCGACCATTATATAATGATATATATATATATATATATATATATTTTTTTTTTTTTCTTTTTTGTGGGAGGGGAGGAGATTTAACTATTAAAGGATAAGATAAAAAAAGAAAAAAAAAGGGACTCGTAATTTCTAAATACAAGAGACATTTATTACAAGAATGGACCAACGCTATTTCTCAGCTTCAGAAGTCCACCAAATTTGTTTAAGATATTTACAGACTAATGTTTTCTTTAGTTCAATTGTTTTAAGGAGTTTTAAAACACTTTTTTTAAGAAACCGTTGACGAGGGTCATGCTATTTGAAAAAAAGAGATAAAAAAAATGAAAAAGAAAATCCAGCGGATAGTTTATAAAGAACACTAAACTCTCCAATTCACTTGCGTTCATATACAACTTAATAATAATAAAAAAAAATTACTGCGATGTGTTAAATGAGTTTGTGAATGATGTCCGATTTCAAACAATTTGTGTAAGACGAATTAATGTACATAACAGGAATATATACATATATGAATATATATGTACATGAGTATATGCATATATACACAAATCCGCACACACACACACAAACACACGAATATATATATATATAGACATATACATATATATATATAAATATATATATAATAGGAACAAACCGGGTTCATACCGCACCAGATCAGATCGAAAACAATGCTCCACAGCATTATACAATAACAAGAATTATACAATAATTCAAAAGGGATCTTTTTTCATATTACCTCCTCTGTATCGTTTGGCACTTTTCCCATCTTCTGACTGCCTTCAGGCGATTTTATTCGGCTCAGTGGAACGTTCAACACTCCCCACTCCCCCCCACCTCCACTTGGTAGCCTATGGCTCTCCTGGATTGGTACTAAAACCTCAAAATATGGTACTGACTTGAATGAGAGAGTTTCCAACAGGTAGCTGCAGCCTGTACCGAAAAAAAAAAAAAAAAATCCCAGATATTTGAAAGAATCGAAAATTTTCTGCACCTGGATGCATATAGCCGAAGGCGCTTATGCCTTAATGAGAAGACGAATGAGAGTGGGCTATGCGAGCTGTGGGTAACATTACACGGATCATCTGTTTGTTTGTGGTGTTTTAATCTCCCCCCCACACTTCATCCCATTTTTTTTTTTTTTTTTTCGCCAAGTTATTCGATTCACTTGTGTCTGAAGACTTCGTCAAATGACAAGGTCTTCAAGTTCCGTCTCGAAGCTTCTGGTAAGGTTTCTCCCGAAGGTCATCAAGTATTACCTAAGACATTAAGTATGGCGGCATACTAAGTATCTATCACTAGCATGCTACTTGCTTCTGCTATTTCGTTTGAGTAAAAACGACTTCGGCTACGATCTTTTGTTTTTCTACAAGTGTCAAATTACTCTTGCGTCATATTATAGTGAGAAGCTGAATGACGAACTAAGAGAAGTTAAACCTAGAATACCAAGTAGCAAAAGCAAGTAGCAAAAGCAAGTAGCAAGCTTGCTTAGTGTGACGCCACCTCAAGTACCAACGAGCAAAGACCCAATTCAAACCCGAACACCAATTCAGACAGTCCCGATATTCGCCTTATCGATTGCAAACCCTGCTCACAAGGTCATTTACGAAAGATACAATTCAGAGCAGATAAAACTAATGAAAGGTTTACGTGTGAATGTGCAAGATATATTGTATCTACCTGGAGACAACGTGGATGGATCGGGCGTCTGACGGAGAGTACTGTTCAGAGGCACAAGGAGTAGAGCCTCTGGCTTCGTTTTTTATGAGGAGGGTTTTGGTATTGAAGGAGACTGCAAGAGACCATAAGGCCTACACTAGACAGTTCTGTCCATTACCACCTGTTATCCCCATCCATAAAGCTGTCTAACCTTTTCTTAAAACATCCGATAGTTTCAGTGCTCACATGGTTGCTAAGTTTATTCCATTCGTTGACCACTCTACTGGTAAACCAGTTCTTGCCTATTTCCTTCTTAAATCTAAATATGTCCAATCTAAGTCAATTACTGCGATTACTGCCCTGTTGTCTTAATATGATGACCTTATTCATGTCGTCCTTGTTAAAGCCTTTGATCCACTTGAAGATATCTATTAGATCACCCCGCCCTCTGCGTCTTTCCAGAGAATGCAAGTTAAGGTGCCTAAGCCGGTCCTCGTAAGGTAAATATTTTGTAAGTTGTTGTGGTTTGTTTTCTTGATTGTTGGAAAATATTCTGTGAGATCATAGCTGAGTATAGTAATCACGAGTTATTTATACACTTGGTGATTGTTTCTGCTCTCCATATCCTGTGCATACAGCTGTACTATATATGATGGTTCAATTGGTAAAGTCACTGTCTCCGTTTGTGACGTGTGGACTAGGTTCGAGTCCTTGGCCCGACTACGTTTCGGTTTCCGAATGCTTCCATCGAGTTACATACTATTAGTCTCGATCGTTTTTGCAAAGAATTAAAATGGAAAAAGTTATTGTGGTTGATATGATGGATATATATGTATATATTTATACATTATATATATATATATATATATATATATATATATATATATAGAGAGAGAGAGAGAGAGAGAGAGAGAGAGAGAGAGAAAGGTGGAAGAATAGGACCGAGTTTATTCCTGACCGGTTTGTCTTAGAGCTTCTTCAGTGACTATCTCAACAATAGATAGATAGATAGATAGGTAGATATTCCCATCACTACCAATCTCTCAGTTACGTAGCATCTTCTTGTTGAATCCTTCCATTACCTTTTTTTTTAATAAAGTTTATGAATAGTGTGCTTGTCGAGTGACCCTCTTCGACTCTACAGTGATTCGCCTACGTGGGTACGTAATCTGACTCTAAGATCAACCTTTCCATCAGTTTAGATTCCAGAGATAAAAGAAAAAAGTAGAGACAGATTTGTGGGACAATGGGTTCTGTGGTTTCAGGATGTGAGTTCTATATGCTCTTCCCGAGATGGTTGAGATGCCATTGTGAGATCAGGAATGGTTGAAGATGGCTGTCTTGGCTTTTATTGCTACCGAGTCCAGATGTTTCCGGTGAGCTCTTCGACATCTAGTCCGGACCTTTCACATGTGAATTCTTCATTTTCTTCTTTTTTTTTTCCTTGTGTCTTGGTTGGAGAAGGGTGAAGTAGTGGTGATAATTGTGGTGATGGTGGTAGTGGTGATGATGGTGATGGTGGTGATGGTAGTAGTATTATTAGTAGTAGCAGCAGCAGCTGTGTTGGTAGTAGTGGTGATAGTAAGTGTGGTAGTGGTAATAGTAGTAATGGTGGTGGTGGTAGTAGTAGTAGTAGTAGTAGTAGTAGTGGTGGTGGTAGTAGTAGTAGTAGTAGCAGTGGTAATAGTAGTGGTGGTGGTAGTAGTAGTGGTAGTAATAGTAGTGGTAGTAGTGGGTAGTGGTAGTAGTAGTAGTGGTAGTAATGGTAGTAGTGGTAGTAATGGTGGTA
>NC_134790.1:13073927-13078927 GCF_046742065.1 Oratosquilla oratoria
CAAGGATTCCTTAAACTAAATCAAATACCCTGGCGTTTCCCAGATATTAATTCTAAATTAACAAAATGCTTCAGAGGAAGTTCTTCATATTCGCTTTGTCCAACCTGACGCTGGCCTGAACAAAGTTCTTAAAGTGAGCAAAATATCTCAGGGGGTGTAGTGAAGGTTGTGAAAATGAAGAATGAAAAGAATGAAAATAAAAAGAAAATGGGAAGAGAGCAATCGAAAGAACGGTCCAAGAAAAATATGCATACATACATACATAAATACACACACACACACACATATATATATATATATATATATATATATATATATATATATATACATAAATACATATAAATATATATGTTCATACATACAGTACAGACATACAAATAGACATCGATACACACTACATGTACACATACATATATAGATAAATACATAGATACACTCATACATAGATGGAGGCATACAGACACATACATACATACGTTCATACATACATAAAACATAGATACTACATGCATAGTCATACATACATACATCACATATACAGCACATACAAACATACATACAAATACATTCATACATACATATATATATATATATATATATATATATATATATATATACATACATACATACATACTTACACAAGTAGACATATACATACACACAGCATACCAAAAGGCGTTTCTCCACCCATGAATGGGGTAGCCGCGTCAACGCAACCACCATCACGCCTACACCCATCCCATCCCCATCCCAAAATCCCAATCGTTATCCCTCCCATCTCAGCATCTCGCGGATAAATGGTCATCCCATACTCCCGCCACATTTCTCAAAACAGGGGCAACGCAAGAAGACAAAGCATTTTCATAGCAGGACCCGACAGCCTAGAAGTGGAAGGAAAGTGGATGGGAAGTGGAAGTGGATGGGAAGTGGAAGTGGAGGGAAGTGAAGGGAAGTGAAAGTGGATGGGAAGTGGAAGTGGATGGGAAGTGGAAGTGGATGGGAAGTGGAAGTGGATGGGAAGTGGAAGTGGATGGGAAGTGGAGAGAAGTGGAGGGAAGTGGAGAGAAGTGGAGAGAAGTGGAGGGAAGTGGAAGGGGAGGGAAAGTTTGGTTAAAGTAATGAATAGTAGATTCGCTTCTTCAGCATAAGAGTCTGAAGATTCTTTATTACAAGTCAGTGGGTCTTCGACCTTTTTTGCTCCCTCCCGACCTTCATGAATTCTCAACATTATTGTGGCTCCTCTTCATTTTTCTCCCAAATCCCACCCCAGATACATACATACATACACACACACACACACACACACACACACACACATATATATATATATATATATATATATATATATATATATATATATATATATATATATATATATCAAGATTCTGACAAGTTGAAGTGGGTGGGAAGCGGAAAAACTAGAGTCTTATTCAAAGTCTTATTCTTGACTAGTTTCGCTACAAGCTTATAGCGAAACTAGTCAAGAATAAGACTCGGAATAAGACTAGTCTTTCGTCTTCCCACCCGATGCATATATATACAGTATATAACAATAAAAATAATAAAAAGTTGCAGAGAAACCTTTTGCTTTACTACAAACTTGACGCTCCTAATTACCTTATATTTGATCGATTTTTCTAACATATTCAGATTCCTCGCATAACATAGAAATGTACAATTTGTAACAGCAGGCCATAACCTCCACTAAGTTCTTGTCATGCCCCCCTTTTGGGGGTCCCCATGGCCCCCTTTTTGGGTGTCCCCATGGCCCCTTTTTTGGGGTCCCCATGGCCCCCTTTTTGGGGGTCCCCATGGCCCCCTTTTTGGGGGTCCCCATGGCCCCCTTTTTGGGGGTCCCCATAGTCCCCTTTTGGAGGTCCCCATGGCCCCCTTTTTGGGGGGTCCCCATGGTCCAATTTTGGGGGTCCCCATGGTCCCCTTTTTGGGTCCTCATGGCCTTCAGTTTGAAAACCATAATGGTATAAGGAAAACCATAATAAAGAAAATACCAAAGGCCAACCAGAATAAAGACTAAACATTTCTCTTAGTGGATAAGTTCCTATTTACAAAATTAAATAATCTGTATACAACCAGAATTAAATTGCTAAGTTTTTGTGGAAGATGGTAAAACGATGAGGAAGAGAGAGAGAGAAGAGAGAGAAGAGACGAGGACAGTGAGGAGGAGGAGAGGAGGAAGAGAAGAAGAAGAGAAGACCAGGGACAATGAGGAGGATGAGGATGAGGAGGATGAGGAGGATGAGGAGGACTAGGAGGAGGAAGATGGAGGAATCAGGATCAAGAAGATACATATGGTGGTATTCTTTGAAAAATTCTTTCCTTATGTAAATCTTATATAAATCCTTTGAAGGGAAATATTTATATAAGGAAAGATTTTTTTTAAGAATACCACCGTAAGATTCTTAAGGCGGTATTCTTAATAAAAATCTTTCCTTATAAAAATTTCCCTTACAAGGATTTATATAAGATTTATGTAAGGATTCTTTTTTAAGAATACCACCGATAAATGTCATGGGAGAGGTGGAGGGGGAGATTGGAGGGGGAGAGTGGAGGGGAAGTGAAAAGGGGGGACTAATTTACAGGGGTGATGTTGACTATTACCCCTAGATTAAGGGGAAGAGATGGGGGAGGAAAGGGAGAGGAAGAACATCAAAAACGGAGGAAGGGAGAGGGGAAGGGAGAGGGGAAGGGAGAGGGGAAGGGAGAGGGGAAGGGAGAGGGGAAGGGAGAGGGGAAGGGAGAGGGAAGGGAGAGGGGAAGGGAGAGGGGAAGGGAGAGGGGAAGGGAGTGGGGAAGGGAGAGGGGAAGGGAGAGGGGAAGGGAGAGGGGAAGGGAGAGGGGAAGTGAGAAGGGAAGGGAGTGGGGAAAGGAGTGGGGAAGGGAGAAGGGAAGGGAAAGGGGTAGGGGAGAGGAAGGAGGAAGGACTGGGAGAGATATGGGGAAAGGGGGAAGGAAAAGGGGAAGGGGGAGAAGGGAGGGGAGGGGAGGAAGGAGGGGAAGGGGAGGGGGAGGGGAGAAGGAGGAGGGGAAGGGGAGGAGGAGAAGGGAGGGGAGGGGAGGAAGGAGGGGAGGGGGAGGAGGAGGGGAAGGGGGGAGGGGGAGAAGGGAGGGGAGGGGAGGAAGGAGGGGAATGCGTTGCTGAAGCTTGATTGGCTCTAAAGTGTGTGTTGTTGTTGTTGTTGTTGTTGACATGGTCCTTGTTGTTGTTGTTTGTGTTGTTGATGGAGGTTGTGGTGGTTGCTGAGGGGTGGTGGGTCAGATATGCAAAGGATCGTAGTTTACCAGCGCTTCTAGCCTTGTACAGGTATACCACAGCGGTATTACAGCTGTTTAAGTTTAGTAAGTCTGAGTGATGTTGATGTTCATAACAATAACAACAATAACAACAGCAAGAGCGACAATAACAACAATAACGACAGCAACAACAATAACAACAGCAAGAACAATAACAGTAACGGCAGAAACAACAGTGAAAATAACAATAACAACGACAATAAAAACAACACAACAAGCATTACGTTAACATGTTTTTAAAGTTATGAAACAATGAAATGATAATAATAATAATAATAATAATAATAATATTATCAATAATAATAAATAGAATAATAGAATACTAATAACTATAATAAAATAATAATAGAATAATAATAATGATAAGATAATAATAGAATAATAATAATGATAAAATAATAATAAAAGAATAAGAATAATAACAATGATAAGCCTAGTGTGCTTTTTGATCCCTGAAACGAATCCCCTGGCATGAACGAAAACGATAAATGTGGCGTCACACTAGGCTAGCATGCTACTTGCTTTTGCTACTTCGTTTAAGCAGAAACGACTTCGGCTACAAGATTCTAGATTTCCTTAAGAACATCTCAATGTGCCTAAACATTCATATTCTAGGTTTAACTTCGCTTAGTTCGTCATTCAGTTTCTCACTAGATGACGCAAGTGTAATTCGACATTTTTAAATCTGAAAAACAAAAGATCATAATCGCAGTAGCAAAAGCAAGTGGCATGCTAGCGATAATCAATGTGTGCTAGCACCTTAAGATGACAAGATTGTTATTAAAACATTTATCTTTTTTTCTTAGTTTACAGTGTGTTAAAAGATAAGTTACACTCACTTTTTGAAATGCTTCAAAACGTTGTTGAACGTTTGCGTTATCAGCCGAGTCTAGTCCTCCTCAGAGTTCGCTAACGTTCAAATTTATAACCGCCATTTTCCAAACACAATGGATTTGAAAATATAATGAAACGTTTAAAAATGTTTAGTACATTTTTGAAACACCCTGTAGGTTGTTAGCTGTTCCACAAATAACGAAACATTTCACAAAGTGAGTATATTTTCGAGGAGACTGAAAGAGACCATAAGGCGTACACTAGGCAGTTCCATGTCCCCATAAAGTTCTTATCTTCTCTGAAAACAGTTTCAGCGCTCACTACATAGTTACTAAGTTTATTTTGTAAATGTTCTTTTCCAGTGGCGGATGGAGACTCCAAGAGACCATAAGGCCTACACTAGACAGTTCCATGTCCTTTACACGAATAAGATCACCTGACGCCAGGGTGCCACAGATGAATAAAATCGCTTGGCGACAAGATAATAAAGGAAAGGTAACACCCGGTACGGAAGGCGTGCCAGTGCCACAAATATTAATAAAATCGGCTGACGGCACTCGAAAAAAGAAAAATACCAACAGGTAGGGAAGGGATTATATGTTTCAATATCGTAATATCATAGTTTTTAATATTGGTACTACAGTAATGAATACCTTAGACTATAACTATAGTTGTATAGTAATCCCACACCAGCTATAAAGTTATGGGGAAGAGGATTTAAATGTGAACAGTCATTTTAATTGTGACTCTTATTTGTTGTGATAGTGATGATGTGAACATTTTTGTAATGATGATGGTGCGGTGGTGATGGTGATAACAACAATGATGACGGAAGTAGGCGAGATGTCATTATC
>NC_134790.1:13086427-13093927 GCF_046742065.1 Oratosquilla oratoria
ACAGTGGCGACTCACCCGGTCACGTTCCAACATGTTCGGCATCGTTACAAAATCCAAAAATTATAATATTACGAAACGACGTACGGTTTTATTCGGTTTTGGGGCTGAGCCTCGATGTATTGGGACCATGTACAGACAACGGGTCATCTCCCAACTGAATAAAATCCTCCGAAATCACGGCAAATTCTATGAAAATCCGACGCGGATTTCAGGGCATCTGCCGGCGGCGATGCTAACACGAAGGAAGGAAGGAAGGAGGGAAGGAGGGAAGGAGGGAAGGAGGAAAGGAAGGAAGGAAGAGAAAGGAAGGAGGGAAGGAAGAAAGAAAAGGAGGAGGGAAGGAAGGAATGGAGGAAGGAAGGAAGGAAAGAATGGAGAGAGGAAGGAAGGAAGCAAGGGAGGGAACTAGGAAGAAAATGAAGGAAGGAAGGAAGGAAGAGAAGATGAAAAGAAGAAAGAAAGGAAGCAGGGAGGGAAATTGAAGTCTGTAACAGGAATTTTAATGAGTCAGGCATTGCACTGATAATGACAATAGTGATAGTTACAGAAACCGTGGATGTAATAGTGATAGTTACAGAAACCATGGATGTGAATGATGTAATAGTAATAGTCCGTTTGTTTTAATTTGGCGAGGGCTGATTCCAGACCGGAAATACTCTTGGGGGTATACGAAAATAAAAAGGAGTAAAAGAAAATTTGAAAAAATAATCAAATAGAATAAAATATATGATAATTACAAGCAACTATTAAACAGCACATATGGAAAAAAAAGTATTTCTAAGTGTTTCCAAAGAAACACCAGAATCCTCAGCCTTACGAAAATTGTAAATCTGTATTCAAAGGCGAAAACAACATGGAACCCACTAACATCCCATTAATAATAATAATAATAATAATAAAAGATAACAGATAAAGACGCGCTTATCAGGAACCTGAGCCCATCACATGTACCTAGACAGCTCGGGCAAGGAACAGTCACTAGTACCCATCAGAGACAAAACAACAAACTATATTCCGCAAACCTATTTCGCATTTGAAAGATCTACTTTTTTCTATACAATGGTTACGTTAGGTTAAGTTAGGTTAGATGAGGTTATATTAACTTAGGAACTGTTGGACAACAAATATTATGCTATGTTTGCGTGATTCAGTAATTTTACTAATATAAGATCAACGGCAAGAACACCAAACAACGCAAGAATCCTTTCACTCAAATGAACGTCCCTAAACTTTAGTATTTAGAAAGAATTGATTATATCGACTAAAGAACATAATACACAGAGACTTCAAGAGACCATAAGGCCTACACTAGGCAGTTCAGTGCCCCTTACCACCTGTCATTCCTATTCATAAAGTTATCTCGTCTTCCCTTAAGACAAACAATAGTTTCGGCGCTAATTAGATGGTTACTAAGTCTATTCCATTCGTTAATTACTCTATTGCAGTGGTTCCCAACCCCAGGGTCGCGACCCAAACTAGGGTCGCGAGGGTGTTTTTGAGTGTCGCCAGAGGGTCTTTTTTTTTACTTTTTTTTCATTCAAGTTTCAAATGTATTTAAATTCATTGTGCTAGTAAATATAAACTGAACTATAAAAACGAAAGTTGATAAACATTATGCAAGTACGTAGAAATATAACATGAAATGGGTGAATTTATTATTACAATTAGGGTCGCGACTCCAGGGTAAGAGTGGATTTAAGGTCGCAGCCAAAAAAGGTTGGGAAATACTGCTCCATTGTTAAACCAGTTCTTGTCTATTTCCTTCTTAAACCTAAATTCACAAAAAGAATACTCTTTAATGAAATCACTTTTGACGACAAAAGGAATAGAATACGACAGTCTGTCATTACAGATATTAAGTTTAATCTATTTTCTTATTTGAATATAATCACAGGACTCCTAACTAGTTTAACACCTAGAGATGACGTCATCGTAGCAAGAGGGTTTGATGAATCTAGTCAAACTATCAAAAACTATCGTCACAATAGTCGGCGTGGAAAAATACACGAAATGCGCTGAATCTGAGATCAAAGTAATTTTTAAAAAAAAAAAAAAAAAAAAAAAAAAAAAAAAAATCTCCCGTCAAGAAGACGAAGGAAATAGCCTAGCTTAGGTAATCTAGAATAGGAGAACAAACGAAAAAAAGAGATAAATAGAGAGAGTGTAACGGAACCAAAGAACGGCGTGATATCGCTACGTCGGATAAATAATAAAGGAAAAGGACCAGCAGGCACGGAAGGTGTCAACACATATATACGTATATATAT
Source organism: Oratosquilla oratoria (assembly GCF_046742065.1). Lineage (NCBI taxonomy): Eukaryota > Metazoa > Arthropoda > Malacostraca > Stomatopoda > Squillidae > Oratosquilla > Oratosquilla oratoria. The sequence continues at coordinate 13,088,695 of NC_134790.1, forward strand.
ATATATATATATATATATATATATATATATTCATATATATATATACATACATATATACATATATATATATACATACATACATATATACATATATATACATATATATACATACATACATATATACATATATATATACATACATACATATATATACATATATATACATACATATATATACATACATATATATACATATATATACATACATATATACATATATATACATACATACATATATACATATATATACATACATATATATACATACATATATACATACATACATATATATACACATATACATACATATATATACACATATATATACATACATATATATACACATATATATACATATATATATACACATATATATACATACATATATATACATATATATACACATATATATACACATATATACATACATATACACATATATACATACATATATATACACATATACATACATATATATACATACATATATATACATACATATATACACACACACACATATATATATATATATATATATATATATGCACATATATATTATATATATACACACACACACGCGCGCACACACACACACACACACACACACACACACATATATATATATATATACCGTTGTGTATTAGTGTGGTGATGGCAAGATACTAATGGTGCCAATGGTGTTGGTGGATACGCTGGAAGGTACGAAATCATTGGTGTTACCGATAATGATAATAATAATGACAATGACAACAATGATGATGATAAAGATGGTGATGTATATTTGGGGTCTTGCCTGTGAGGAGTAACACGGTAGTGATGCTGGTTGAGTCGTCGGCGACAGTATTGTGATGAAGTTGATAATATTATCTGTTGTTTGCTCGGAGCTTAGAGTGATGAGATCAAAAAACCTTGGGACAAGAACGGAAGGAAGGAAGGAAGGAAGGAAAGGAGGGAAAGGAAGGAAAGGAGGAAGGGAGAGAGGGTGAGAATTAGGAAGATAGGAAGGAAAGAAGGAAGGAAAGGAAGGAAGAGAAGGAGGGAGAGGGGGTGGGAGGTAGGAAGATAGGAAGGAAGTAAGAAGGGCAAGAAAGGAGGGAGGAAGGAAGGATGAAAGGAAAGGAAATAAAGAAGGGAGGAAAGAAGGAAAACAGGGAAGGATGGAAGGAAGGAAGGAAGGAAGAAAGGAAGAGAAAGAGGAAGGGTACGAGGTAAGGAAGGAAGGAGGGAAGGTAGGGAAGGAAGAACGAAATTAAGAGATGGAAAGAAGGAAGGATGAAAGGAAGGATAGGAAGAAGGAAGGAGGGAAGGAAAGATGGAAGGAAGGAAGGAAAGGAAGGAGGACAAGAGGGAAGGATATGAAGAGAGAAGGATATGAAGAAGGAAGGAAGGAAGGAAAGATGGAAGGATGGATGAAAGGAAGGAAGGATAGGAAGAAGGAAGTAAGGAAGGAAGGAGTGAAAGAGGGAGGAAGGATGGAAAGAAGGAAGGCACAGAAGAAGTGCAAGAGGAAAGGAGGAATTATTGGAGAGGGAAAAGGAGGGAGTTGGTAAAGAGAGGACGAAGGAAGGGAGAGAAGAAGGGAGGATGCAAAGGTGGCCGAAGGAAGGGAGGAAACAAAGATGAAAAGGAGGAAATATGGGGTGAAGGAATGAAAGAAGGAAAGAAAGAGGGCAAGAAGGAAGTATGGAAGGACGGTTGAAAGAAAGGGAAGGAAGAATCAAGGAAGAAAGGGAGGGAGGAAGAAAGGAAAGAAGGAAGGAAGGAAGGAAGGAAGGAAGGGAGGAAGGAAAATGGGAAGAGGAAAGAAGGAAAGATGGAATGAGGAAAGAGAAGAAAAGAAGGAAGAAAGGAAAGAAAGAAGGAAGCAAGCAAGCAACGGAAGAAGGAAGGAAGGAAGGAAGAAAGGAAGGAAGCACTTGAGATAGGGAGGAAGGAAAGAAAGAAGGACAGGAAGAATGAATGAAGGAAGGAAGGGACGGAGGAAGGGAGAAAGGAAGGAAGGAAAGGAACGGAGGAAGGAAGTAAGAAAGGAAGGAAGGAAGGAACGGAGGAAGGAAGTAAGAAAGGAAGGAAGGAAGGAACGGAGGAAGGAAGTAAGGAAGGAACGGAGGAAGGAAGGGAGGAACGGAAGAAGGAAGTAAGGAAGGAACTATGGAAGGAAGGAAGTAAGGAAGGAACTATGGAAGGAAGGAAGGAAGGAATATGAGAACCTAATTCAGGAACAAAGTGGGTATCCCATGTTCATGGTGGCAAGAGGGACGGGGCATCAGTGACTGGTCGACGAAAGCAACGGTCATGGTGGAGGTGGAGGAGGAGATGGTGGTGGTGGTAGAGGTAGTGGTGGTGGTGGCGGGGGTGGTGGTGGTAGAGGAGGTGGTGGTGGCGGTGGTAGTAGTGGTGGCGGGGGTGGTAGTGGTAGTGGTAGTGGTGGTTGTAGTTTTGGTTTGGTAGCTGTGCAGGTGAGTTCTGTATAGTTATATTGGGGAAAGATAGTTGAGGTTACTTGAAGGAGTTGAGGTCAATGTGAATCTGGTTTCTGGTTTCACCTGAGGTGATGGTTGCACAAGGTGTTGATGTGGCCTTGTCAGGTTGCGAAGGTTGTTTTTGTAGTCTTAGTGGTTGTTACCACCTCGCGTGGTTTGTTGTTGTTGTTGTTGAGGAAGGCGTGTGTGGAGAAGACAATCATACAATCAGTTGTCCTTGATATCCGATGTAGTCATAACTATAGTGATTGTATTTGATGCCAATTTTAGGTGTTGTAGGTTGCAGTGTCAGAGTAGGTACCATGGATGTAGGTGTTGGTAAATCTTACTGTTATGGTAAGGAAGGCAGGATTTTATCATCAAGTCTCTATCATTACTTTCTCTCTCTCTCTCTCTCTCTCTCTATTTATTTATTCATGTATTTATTATTTCTCTAAGGCATGTTCGGATTGGTCAGGCAGGCGGGCTGTCGGGCAAGGAGGGGGTGGGAGAGCGGGAGGGGGAGGCAGGAGAATCGCAAATGGATGGTGGTCACACGGGTACTTGGACTCGAAGGGTGGCGACCGGCGGGAGGGGGGAAGACGGGGACAGAGTCTGCCCTTCGGAAGGCGTCTCCAGAAGTGGCAGAAGCTACGGCGGTGATCTGAGTACAATTACGACCGTCGTCGAGGATACGGAAGCGTTTCGATGGCCGAAGAACGAAGCCATTTCTTTCCTTTTTTTTCGGTTATCTAGCAGCGAGTTTCGAGGTCGTCGCGGCTTGCTGCATCGCCGCCGCTAGCGTGGGGAGAGGATGTCATCAGCGGGACAACTAACCTAAGTGTACGGTGTAGCGGGCAACCCACAGAAGAACCCCCAAAGAGGAGACCCTACGGCAGAAGTCTTTACACGGGGCGACAGGCAACGAAGGAGCTGAGAGCTTTACCTGAAGAAGTCGCTCCTGCAGAAGAGCTTGCCCTCACGGCTGAAGCACTTGTCTGTGAGGGAACACCCGCAGTCCACGCAGCGGACGCACTCGGCGTGCCACGTGCGGTCCAGCACCGTCAGCAGGAACTTGTCCAGGATGGGCTTGTCACAGCCCGCGCAGCAGATTATCATGGTGGCCAGCCACGTATTGGGTCAAAGGGAAAGGACCAACCGCGCGTTTCGAAGTCGTTCCGATCTCACTACCGGGCCATCACTCGCGTCCTTGAGGGTCATCTATATTTACGAACCAACTAACGCATCGAGACGAAATATATATATATATGTTTATACATATATATATATGTGTGTGTGTGTGGAAGGGGGGGAAGTAAAAAAAAGGGGGCGTGAAGAGATTGAATCTTTCAGCAACAAAAAAAAAAAAAAAAAAAAAGGGGGGGGGGGTGGATGTTCTCGACCACGGTACCACACTTGCGAACGATAGACGCCCACTCCGGGTTTCTTAATCTCGCGGCGCGCTGTCGACGGAACAAATAACCTTGTCAGAAGAAAAAGCAACGTCGGCTTGCACTGCGGTAGGGACAGGGACGCGCGGGTGCGGCGGGGGGCGTGCGGCACCACCACAGGGCGGCGGGGGAGTGAGCAAGTGCGGCCCGGGGGAAGATCGAGGATCACCTGCGGCCCGACGCTCAGGTGTCGCCAGGGCCAGAGCGACATGGACACTAAGGCGGGGTTTCACCTCACGCGCGGCGCACAGCACGTAGGCGGAGCCACGCGCCAGACCCCGCCCATGTTGCCATGACGACCCCTCCAGGCCCGCGCGCATTGGCCAGGCCCACGAGTTAGGCGCGAGATGACACAAACGTCTGACGGTGATTGGACGGAGCCTGGCGGCTGGGAGATGAGAGGCAGCCGCGGGAGCAGCGCAGAGGGGAGGGGAAGCTCACTGTTGGAGGAGGCGGTGCCTGAGGCACACTCGAGGTCGCAACATGGCCCTGTAGTGCCACCAGTTCCCGGCACTCTAGGGAGACTACTTAGTCCTTATGAGCGCATTATGCAGACTCTCCCCCGACCCCATATCATCCACGTCATTACCGGAGAAGTCGGGAGACCTGGGTTAGATGCTGGAGGAGGAGGAAGGACAACCAGAGGCTGGTCCTTCCACACTAGCCCCCGGCGAGCCAGACTAAGGACTCCATCGCCGGCGCCACCATTGCCGCGATGCGTCAACGCCATGGCACCGGCGAGGAGTTTCGAGTTCGGTGACAATCGGAGGACCTTCCTGCAGAGGAAGGTTCTTGGGCAGGAACCTTCAACTATCAGAAGAGCTTGAGGTTTCTCAGACATCTTGACTCATGAAGAAATAGTAACGAGAGAGAGAGAGAGAGAGGGAAAGAGGATATTTCTTTGCCGAAGACAGAACTCCTGAAGCCACGAAGACCACGGAAACGAGAGAACGCGTGGCAACAGAAGCCTTGGAAAGGCAGACACACACACATACACACGTGGCACTTTGGTGCCATCCAGATCTGGCACTAAAAAGGTCCAGGTTCTGGGCCTCGAGTTCGGGGAAAAAAAAAGTCGAAGTGAATAAAAGAAATACAACTTTTCAGCCACCGTAAGACTCATGGTAGTGACAAGGTGTCTCAGGTTCAGCCCGATCTGGCAGAATCCAAGTATTCATGAACACGCATGCGCATACGCACACACACACACACACGAAGCCAGTGCCAGCGAACTTCGCAGGTTCTCCAAGTCCCCTCGCCTGGCCTCACACCGCTTCGTCATCTCCCCCTCCCCCCGTCACCCTCCACTGTCTCCCCTCA
>NC_134790.1:13098927-13106427 GCF_046742065.1 Oratosquilla oratoria
CCCATCCCATTCCCCCTTGCCCATTCCCCTCAATCTCATTTGAAATTAACCCTTCGCGCGCGCGCGCGTCGCTACCTTCCTCGCCGGGCGCTCGCTCTCTCTATCTTCCCTCTTCAACTCCCTCCCTCGCCCTCATCCAATCGCTTTTCCATTTTCTTCCCCTCTTGTATTCATTCACTCTCCATTTGCACTCAATTCCTCGTCTCGTCCAGTCTCCTCCTCCTCCCCCCTTCCCCCCAGTCCCCCTCCCCCATCCTATATATGTCTTTAACATATTCGACCTCTGTCATATCCTTAATATCCTATTTATATCCTAATTTTCCCTGTTCTATTTACTTCCCCCCTCCTCTATCCTCATTCCCTGCAATCTCCCCCCCTTCCCCCATCCTAAATATGTCTTTAACATATTCGACCTCTGTCATATCCTTAATATCCTATTTATATCCTAATCTTCCCTGTTCTATTTTCTCCCCCCCATCCTTTCCCCCCATTCCGTGCAATCACCACCCTTCCCCCCAATGCCCCGCCCCCCATCCTCCCACCATCCTATGTCTCGAAAATATATTATCCTCGTTCCATCCTTGCTCAATATCCAGGACATCCTATTCCATCTTTCTATTCTTCAATCTTTTTGCATCCAGTTCCTCATCCATTCAGCCCTCAACTCAATCCAATCCTCAATTCTAATCCTATTGTCCTCCTCTTGACTTTCTAAAGCCTATTTGGTCCTTGTTTGCATCCCTGTATCCTGTTCCGTCCATATATCCTATTCCATCCTTGTTTGATACAAACTCGAGCCTTTTCCATCCTATTGTTTGCTGTTTCCTATTCCATATGCATCTAAGAACCCATCTCACCCAATCCCATTAAATCCCTCTCTCATCCTCTTTCATCCAATCCCACCTTATCCAATTTCACTCTGTTCCATGTCATCCCACACAATCCCATTCTAATCCACTCATCCAATCCCACATAATCCCACTCCAGCTACCTCATCCCATTTCACTCCATTCCATACCATCCCACCTCATCCCATTCCACACCAATCCCACCTTATCCCATTTCACTCTATTCCATGCCCCTCCCACCTCATCCCACACCATTCCGTCTCCTCCTACTGTCCCCCATTCCATTCCTATTCCCTGTCCTATGCAATCCTGCATCCTTCTGACATCCTTCATTTGGTTCCTGTCACGTCCTTCCCCATTATACTCCACCTCCTTTCCTATCCTTCGGTGACCTCATTTGACCTATCCTATACCACCTCCATGACCTCACCTCTTCAGTGGGATTCTGTCCCCAAGGATGGAAGCGCTGGTTATTGCTAAAGAAACACCAAATTAACCCGTTTGTTGTCACACGACCATTTAACTCACCTTTGTGCTAACCCGTTAATCTTGGTAGATCAGATTTTTTAATCTAATTCGCTAAACCCGTTCTGTACCGGATGACATTTTTTCCATTTTATTTTAAGCTCCGTTTGGGTTTTCTTCATCTTCATGGGAATAACTCTGAAGCGAAGAGGCTAATAATAATAATAATAAAAAAAAAAAAAAAAAAAAAAAACAGACAAAGAAATCAAGAAACCAAGAAAACTAGAGTCCAAGCAGTCAAGAAAACAAGAAATAAAGGCAAAAAAAAAAAAGACCGAAAGCAATACCTTGCCCGGAATTCGTCCTGCTTAATCAAGAAATGGATAAGCATCCACGGGTTAAGCAGGGAGTCATCTATCTCTATTTCCACGAGAATATTCTCCTTTTCCACTCTAATTCCTTATCCCTTCCACTGGCTCCTGCACACCTGCGCCCCCTTTTCCACTATCCCACAACCATTCCATCTCTATTCCATCCTTTCCTTGGTCCCTTGTGTGACTGAAGTCTACAGTACGTTTTATGCCTTTGTATTCGATTATATGTATCCCATTAATGCTATCTATTTTTGTTCCTATTTGCTTGGAAGTGTTTATATATTCTTGTGTTTATGTTTTATTCCTGTCTCATTAACGTTTCTGTTGCATTACTCATATTTACTTTTAATTTTTTTTTCTATTGTATTTATCTATTTGTTAATTAATTTGTTCATTTATCGATTTACCTAATAATTTACTTATACATATGTCTACGTTCTTATTTATTTACTCGTAGGATATTTGTGTATACATTTACTTATCTATTCATTTCTTCATTCAATGAATTATTTATTCATTTATCTATTTATTTATTCAATTGTTTAGCTAGTTCGCATCTCCCACTTCGTCTATCACACATTTTTTCATTTAATCATTGTTCCTTCACTTTCTATCCTCTCTCTTTCTCTCTCTCTCTCCCTCTCTTTCTTTCTCTCTCTCCACTGCCCAAGAAACTATATTTCGTTTTCATTACTGATGTTCATTACTTTTCGTCCTCTCCTGGTCTCCTCCTTGCAGTACATTTTCTTCCACCAATGTGATTTCCGTTCCAGTCGTATTCTATTCCAGTTCCAGTTCATATTCCTATTCTTATTCCGAAAACATGATTATTGATATGCTTTGTGTGTGAGTCTGTGTGTGTGTGTGTGTGTGTGTGTGTGTGTGTGTGTGTGTGTGTGTGTGTGTGTGTGTGTGTGTGTGTGTGTGTGTGTGTGTGTGTGTGTGTATGTGTGATTCACCATGGTCTTGGATCACGTGTTGGACTCGTGATCGACAGCTATTACCCTCCCGGAAGAGAGCCCAGAGCTCATATATGACCGATCTATGGGTAATGCTGTGACCTCACACGCACACACACACATCGAACTTCCCACCCACGAGCTGGAGTAACGACTCGCTGCGCAGCGATACTGAAATTCTTTCAGCCCTGGGCGGGATTCGAACCCGGATCGCTGGGTTAGCGTGTGTGCTTGCGTGTGTGTGTGTGTGTGTGTGTATGCGTGTATGTGTGTGTGTACGCGAGCACGCGTGTAAAGGACTTCAATTCTACAAGACTCGTTCACTTATTTATAAGGACCCAAATCTACATCTAAGATCATTCTTAAATGGTCCACACTTCTCTTTTTAGCAAACACCTGAAACATGAATAATATCACCTGACGATGACCATAAGGAAATAAAAAGGAGCACAAGGCACTGTGCCACTGACTGAGCCATGAAGATGATTAAAACCATCTAGCGACTCCAAAAGCACGTGGCACGTAGCACGTGGCACGTAGCACGTGGCATGAATTAAGTTAATTGTCATTATGCTTTTGTGTGTTATTCAGGGGATTCAGTGTTGAACATTGGTCTGGATTCTTAATTAATGTTCACAGTTCTCGTTCTGTTCATATAATAATGTGATGAACATGATCACGCACACACACACACACACACACACACACACACACACACACACACACACACACACACATATATATATATATATATATATATATATATATATATATATATTAGTATATTTTGGCAGTAGATTTTCTTGTAGACATGTCTTGTTAAAGTCCAATGCTAAGTCAGTTTCAACTATCTTCTTAGTTATTTTTTCCATTCTTCTTATGTTTCTTATAGTCCAGGGGTAGATTAAACACAAGTCTACCGAGATCCATGGTATATTGACACTAATTATATAAATACAATCGCAAGCTTTCGGTTGTTACATACAACCATCTTCAGGCAGATAAAAATGCTTAATAATTTTCTGGGTACTTATTTATTTGTTTTTGAGGATAATTTGAATCTTGAATGGTTACAATAAGTTGCGGTGGTGGCACACTAGGTAATTCTCGCTAGCATGCTATTTGCTTTTACTACTTTATTTTGAGAAAAAACGACTTTGATTACGATCTTTTGTTTTTTCAAATTTCCGAACTAAGAGAAGTTAAACATAGAATACGAATGTTAGATACATTGTTGAGATGTTCTTACGGAAATCTAGAATATTGTAACCGAAGTAGTTTCTAATCAAATCAATTAGCAACAGCAAGTAGCATGCTAGCCTAATGTGCTGTCGTCCGTCGATTTTATTTAGTCCCTCTAGCCTATCCCTTTCGTACCTGTTTGTCCTTTTTCTTTTATTTGTCTGCCGCCTGACGATTTTATTCGTCTTCATATAGGTAGCAGAAGTCAAATAAGCGTTTCATTTGGCAGTTTCCACGCTTCGAACGATTAATTCGGTAGTTTCCACGCTTCGAACGGTTCATTTGGTAGTTTCCACGCTTCGAAAGATTCATTCGGTAGTTTCCACGCTTCGAAAGATTCATTCGGTAGTTTCCACGCTTCGAACGATTCATTCGGTAGTTTCCACGCTTCGAACGATTCATTTGGTAGTTTCCACGCTTCGAAAAATTCATTCGGTAGTTTCCACGCTTCGAACGATTCATTCGGTTGTTTCCACGCTTCGAACGATTCGTTTGGTAGTTTCCACGATTCGAGCGATTCATTTGGTAGTTTCAACGCTTCGAACTATATTTGGTAGTTTCCACATTTCGAACGATTCATTTGGTAGTTTCCACGCATCGAACGGTTCATCTAGTAGTTTCCACGCTTCGAATGATTCGTTTGGTAGTTTCCACGCTTCGAACGATTCATTCGGTTGTTTCCACGCTTCGAACGATTCGTTTGGTAGTTTCAACGCTTCGAGCTATATTTGGTAGTTTCCACACTTCGAATGATTCATTTGGTAGTTTCCACGCATCGAACGGTTCATCTAGTAGTTTCTACGCTTCGAACGATTCGTTTGGTAGTTTCCTCGCTTCGAACGATTCGTTTGGTAGTTTCCACGCTTCGAACGATTCGTTTGGTAGTTTCCACGCTTCGAACGATTCATTTGGTAGTTTCCACGCTTCGAACGGTTCATTTGGTAGTTTCTACGCTTCAAACTTCAACTTTTTGAGCTTCGGGTTCGTAATGAGATTCGAACATTTGATCGAGTTTCATTTCCATAAATTTGACTCTACAGCGAACCGACGAAGCTCCTTCGGGCGAAACTCTGGAGTCTTTGTTCGAACACTCGAACCTTTTGTTTGGTTCCAAGTGAACGAATTCGTGTGTGCATTGTATGTACGTGTGTGTGTGTATACGTGTGTGTGTACGCGTGTGTGTACGTATGCGTGTGTGTACGTGTGTGTACGTGTGTGTGTGTGTGTGTGTGTGCGTGTGCGCGTGTGTGTGCGTGCGTATGTGTAAGTGTGTGTGTGTGTACCCTAAACTTAGCTCAATCATCGTCTTTTAAAACAGTTCCGATATTGATTTTGGTGTATATATATATATATATATATATGTATGTATATATATACATACATACATATGGGAAAGCTGTTGTAAGCGAAACCGGTCAGGAATAAACTCTATATTCAGATAAAGACCCGTGTTTCCCCCTTCATCTTTCCCATAATTTGTCCCATGTCTCTACATATGTGTGTGTGTGTATATATATATATATATATATATATATACACATATATATATACACATATATATATACATATATACATATATATATGTATATATATTATAAATATACACACATATATACCGTATAGATTTATATATGCATACTGTCAAGCCAGGAAAGTGGACAAGAGCCCTTTGCATAATTGCGGTTATGCAGAATAAATGAGCTTTTTTCTAAACAGCCGCAGGAAAAAAAAAAAAGTTTAGTAGTAGGATTTTTTTTTTTTTTTTTATACAAAAGAACACATCAGTTTCCCCGTTCTGAAACTTGATTAAGTTTCCGTCGCCATAATTACAAACATGAAACATGAATGAGGTGCTTCATTTGATTGCGGTTCTTGTCCGGGAATTAACTACAACACAGAATTTCGCTTCTTTTCCCAGTCCCGTACTTACATACCGGATGGTCCTTTCTCTTTTACTCTACCTGCCGTTGGACTATTCTATTAATTCGATCTATGGCACCCTTTCGCAAAGTGTGGTACTTTTCATTTAATGATGATTGTCGACAGCTTATTTCTATTAATTCCCGAAGAAAAATAAATCTATATAAGGAAGGAAAATAAAAGAGAAATAATTAAAAATAAATAAATAAAAACTCTATATAACATGTAAGAGGGACTTTAGTTATAAATTAATAAATACATGAAAAAAATCTATTTACCAAAAGTTTTTTCCTTATATAAGGGAGGGGGAATAGATGAATAAAGATAAAATAAAATAAACTTACATACCAAAAGGCTTCTCTCACTTTATATGAAAGAAGAAAAAGAAGAAAAAAAAAGGTCAACAATTGTTTACATTCTCCCATCCATTCCTCTTCCAGCCGTTTAAGTCTTCCTTGTTTGTCTCCGTCCTGCCCTTGTCTCTCCCCCTTTCCTCAGCTTGAAAAAACAAAACTTCCAATTCTGTCCCTATTACCCTCCCGCCCCTCCTCTCTCCTCCCCCCCGCCTCCCATCTCTCTCTTCCGTCCCACCTTTTCTGCTGTAGATTGCTTCCATCACATTAGCATTTCCATTTTCCATTCCACGATCCCTTTCCCACCCAGTGAGCTCCATTTTGATCACTCGATCTGTTTGCAATAGATGTCTTTTGTTTTTTGCTTTTTCTGTTTGTTTGTTGTCCAACCTTTCCCCGTTTTCTACCGTTTGTTGTCGATTCGTTTTATTTCGTGTTTTTGTTGACATTTTTTTTTCTGATTTCATCTGTTTGCAATCGAAGTCTTTTTTGTTTGTTGTCCAACCTTTCCCCGTTTTCTACCGTTTGTTGTCGATTCGTTTTATTTCGTGTTTTTGTTGACAATTTTTTTTTTTCTGATTTCATCTGTTTGCAATCGAAGTCTTTTTTGTTTGTTGTCCAACCTTTCCCCGTTTTCTACCGTTTGTTGTCGATTCGTTTTATTTCGTGTTTTTGTTGACATTTTTTTTTTCTGATTTCATCTGTTTGCAATCGAAGTCTTTTTTGTTTGTTGTCCAACCTTTCCCCGTTTTCTACCGTTTGTTGTCGATTCGTTTTATTTCGTGTTTTTGTTGACATTTTTTTTCTGATTTCATCTGTTTGCAATCGAAGTCTTTTTTGTTTGTTGTCCAACCTTTCCCCGTTTTCTACCGTTTGTTGTCGATTAGTTTTGTCTATTTCGTGCTTTTGTTGACATTTTTGCCGTTTTCATCTGCTTGCAATGGAACTCTTCTGTTTTTTCCTGTTTGTTGTCTAATTTTTCCCCGTTTTCTACCGTTTGCCGTCGATTTGTTTTGTCCATTTTATGTTTTTCTGGTTTCAAGTGCTTGTAATCGACACTGTTGTTTTTTTTCTGTATTATTTTTTCTCGTTTCTTACTGTTTGTTGTGGACTTTTTCTGTTTTCTCCTGTTTGTCCTTTTTTCTGTCTTCCACTATTTGCAATCGACTTCCTATGTTTTTTCCTGTTTATTGTCGACAATTTCCTGATATTTGCAAGATGTTCGCAATCGACTTCTACGTTTTCCGGTTTGTTTTCGAATCTTTCCCCGTTTTTTTTTTTTCACTGTTTGTAGTCAATCCTCTTTTTCTATTTCATGTCTATTATCGACATTTCATTC
>NC_134790.1:13108927-13128927 GCF_046742065.1 Oratosquilla oratoria
AACAAAGTCATCTTTGATCAACTCATTGACTGTCCGTGGTTACGAACTTGGAAGTTCTGGCTTACTATTTTTTTTCCAACATCCTCGCCCCTACCTTCCCGTAAAAAGAAAATAAATAAATAAATAAATAGATAAAAAAAAGAAAAGAAAAAAAAAATCATTCAATAAAAATACAAATAAACAACAATGATTTTTTAACATCCTCACCCTTACCTTCCCGCAAAAATATTAATAAATAAATAAGAAAATATATATCACTCAATAAAAAATAAAGATAAATAACAATGATAATGATAATGACATAATAATAATAAAATAATAATACTAATGGTAATATAATAAACAATGACATAAGTAAATAAATAATGATAAATGAAAATAAAATAAAAAATCAGAATATAATAAAAACAGATAAACAAGTAAAACAAGTATGTAAATAGATAGAAAAAAAAAGATAAATAGATAAGTAATATATATTTTTGATGAATCCTTCGACTTGAAAGACCGACTTACAAATTTCATTCTATATGTCGCCAGGTGATTTTATTCACCTGAGATAAGAGTATAATAATGGAGAAGACTGCAAGAGACCATAAGGCCTACACTGGCCAGTTCCATGTCTCTTACCACCTGTCACTCCTATCCATAGTGGGAACTCTCAGATGATCACAAAGCTAAGACGAAGAGTGCTGGATTCAGATGGGTCAAAGACTTTAACAAAGGTGATGCAGTCAAGGTCATCATATTAAGGCAGCAGGGCAGGACTCGTAGAAAGGATAGAAAAACCTTAGTAACCATGTAGTGAGCGCTGAAATTAGAAACAGCTTTAAGAGAAGATTAGATAACTTTATGGATGGGGATGACAGGTGGTAATGGACATGGAACTACCTAGTGTAGGCCTTATGGTCTCTTGCGCTCTCCTCCATTCGAATGTTCCAATTCTAGAGTGGTCAACGAATGGAATAGACTTAGTAACCAATTAATGAGTGCTGAAACTATTGGTTATTTTAGAATATTAAGGTTAGATGGATGGGAATGATAGGTGGTAATGGACATGGAACTTCCTCGTGTAGGCCTTATGGTCTCTTGCAGTCTTCTCCATTCTTATGTTCAGACTACATTCAAGCCCGAGTTTGTTTAATTTTGAGCTGAACCAGCTGGCGGCTGCAAGAGTCCAATAGACATTGTGTTGCCATGGCAACATAAGACCATAAGAAAGGAGGAGCTACAAGAGACCATAAGGCCTACACTAGGCAGGTCCATGTCCATTACCACATAACATTTCCATCCATAAAGTTGTCTAATCTTGTCTTAACAAAACCGATAGTTTCTGCGCTCACTACATGGGTAATAAGTCTATTTCCTTCTTAAATCTAAATTTGTCAAATTTAGATCCAATACTGCGAGTCCTGCCCTGTTCTCTTAATATGATGACCTTGTCTGCATCACCTTTGTTCGCCTCAGTCCGTATTTCTAACATTTTTCGTTAGCCCAGGTCGTCGGTTTCCGGCATCAAAAAACAATATTTTACCAACTTTATTGGCTGTATCTATGAAAATCACCGATAAATTTCATAGTTAATCTAGTAAACTAGGTAAACTTACCTAGAAATCCGGGATAAGTAGGTCAAACCTCACTATATAAAAATCACCGATTTATTCCATAGATAAGTTAGTAAACTAAGTCAATTTATCTAGAAATACATGTTAAGCTGGTCAAACTTCAATGACTATGAAAATCATCGACAGATTTCATAGATAACCTAGTAAGCCTAGCAAACTTACTTAGACATCTAGGTTAAACAGGTCAAACCTCATTGGCTATATCTATGAAAATCACAAATATATTTCATAGATAAGTTAGTAAACTAGGTCAACTTACCTAGAAATCCAGGTTAAAATGTTCAAACCTCATTGACTATACCTATGAAACCCACGAATAGATTTCATAGATAAGCTAGTACGCTACGTAAACTTATCTAGAAATCCAGGTTAGATTTTTCTTTCTTCAAGCGGGGACCGTTCGCCAGTACTGACGAAAGGTGGTTGAAAAATACGGCCTCTTCTTCCATCATCGGGCATCGCTTGTCTATCTCCACTGGACACTGTCTATCAACAACTCCCCCTCGCCCGCAATTTCCTGTACCTTCATTTCCTTCTCTTCGTCCATTTTGTGGCCAACATGTGTTGGACATTCCCCCCAACCTCTCCATCCACCCTCACCCTCCCTTAATTCCCTTCCCTGCCGTGTAGTCCTTTTCCTTTTATTCAAGATTTTTGGGGAGGAGCCTACGCCAGGAGGCGCTGAGTAGCTGCGGCCGAAGCCGTCACCTTTGCCCTATTTTCGCTTTAGGGACTGTTTGGGAAGGTAACAACAGTCATTACTGGGAATCGGAGAGAAGTGCGGGATTCGAACTCACAACTAAGCAAATGCGTGAACAGCACGCTTCCTATTACGCCACCAGCGTACACGTAGGATGGCAAAGGTGTAAACTACACACATACATACACAAACTCACACTGACGCCCTCCATGTACACACACCGAGCACTCCATACACACACACACACAAACTCACACTGACATCCTCTATGTACACACACCGAGACCTTCATACACATACACACACACACACACACACATACACACACAAAAGCTGATACGCTCTCTTTACGCGCGCACGCACACATAACACACACACACACATACACTGAAACCCACCATACATACACACTGATCCCCCCCACTCTCACTAACCCCCCCACACGCACTGATCCCCACCCTCACTAACCCCCCCACACACACATACAAACACTAACAACACGAACAGCGTCGCATACACATGTGCACCTACACACGTGTGCGCGATTCTCCAAGGTCCCTCAACGTCCCATACCAAAGCGGGGCTAGGGTCGCGGGTGCCAGTGCCAAGGTGCCTTTATGATATTGGAAATCCATAAACCCGAAGGAAAAAATGGAAGACTCCACATCAGGAAGCAAACTCCCTGATCACGAAGTTTTCTTGTTCCAGTAGAACCTGGAACCTGGAAGCTGGAAGGAGGGGGGATTGGGAGAAGAGAGAGAGAAGGAGAAAGAGAGGGAGTGGGAAAAGGAGAGATAGATAGATAGGGAGAGGAAGAAGTTGAAGAAAGGAAATGGGAAGAGAAGAAAAAGGAGAGGGTGCGGGAGAGGGAGAGGGAAGAGGTGAGTTGAAAGAGGGGAATTGGGAGGAGAGAAGGAGAGGGAAAAGGAGAGGGAGAGGGAAAAGGAGAGGTGGAGAGAGAGAAGTAGAGGAGGAAGCTGAAAGGGGGAATTGGAAGAAGAAAAAGAAGAGGGAGAGGGAAGAGGGGAACTGGGAGGAGAGGGAGAAAGAGAGGGGAAGGGGGAAATTAAAAGGGGGATCTAGGAGGAGAGGAAGAGGAAGAGGGAGAGGGAGAGGAAGAGAGTGGAGGGTTGAGGGACAGTGAGAGGAAGTTATGGATGAGTAAGGGAAGAGGGAATGGAAGTGGGGGGAGGGAATGGAAGAGGGAAGAGACTGGAAAAGAAGAGAAGCAGTTTAAGAAAAGGAAACAGGAAGAGGAGGAAGGTGGAGCACAAGCCTTGGGGAAGAGAAGAGAAACTTGAGGAAGAGGTGAAGTAAAAGGAGGAGGAGGAGGAGGAGGAGGAGGAGGAGGAGAAAGAAGAGAGTGGGGTGGAAGAAATGGAAGGGGAAGAGGAGGAGATGGAGATGAAGGAGAGAGAGAAGAAGAAGAAGGAGAAGAAAAATAAGAAGAAAAAGAAAGAAGGAGGAGAGAAAGAAGAGGAGGAAAAGGGGGAAGAGAAGGAGGAAGAGGTGGACGAGAAGTAAAAGAAGCAGAAGAAAGATTTGAAACAGAAGGAGGGAAAATGAAATGAAAATTGGAATACGGGGAAGACGAACAAGATAGAAATCCTGATAGAAGAGGAGGAAAAAGAAGAGGAATAGAAGAGAGAGGAGTCAAAAAAACAAATGAGAAAATGAGGACAAAGGGGAAGGAAAAGGACAGGGACGAGCAGGAGAGGGTATGGAGGAAGAGGAGAGGAAAAGGAGAAGAGAACAGGTAGGAGAAAGATGTAGGAGGAGGAGGAAGAGGAAGAAGAGAGGAGTAGGAAAAGAAAGAAGAGGTATACTGATAGTGGTAGTAGTTGTAGTAGTCGTAGTAGTTATAGTAGTAGTAGAAGTAGTAGCAGTAGTAGTAATTACAGTAGTAGTAGTTACAGTAGTAGTAGTAATAGTAGTAGTAATAGGAGGAGGGGGAGGAGGAGTAGGAGGATGGAGGAGGAGTAGGAGGATGGAGGAGGATGAAGGAGGATGAAGAGGAGGAGGAGGTGGAAAGAGGTTTTGTTGGAACTGGATGGGCGAATAGATCGACGCCTCTTCCTCCTCCTCCTCCTCCTATTGTAAACACAAACCAAGATGTACTCCGGATGGGAGACCGGAAGAGGGGGATGACGAGGGGAAGAGGGGGAGAGGAGGAGGTATGATGGAGGGCGCTAAAGGGGTTGCGCCGTCAACGAGGAAGGTGCACTGGGAGGAGGAGGGAGAGGAGGAGGGAGAGGAGGAGGACGAGGAGGAGGAAGAAGAGGAGGGACAAGGAGCAAGGAGAAGAAATAGTTGGAAGAGGAGCGAGAGAAGGACGAGGTGTAAGAAAAGGGAGGAGGAAGAGGAGGAGGAGGAGGAGGAAAGGAGGAAGAGGAGACGAAGGAGGTGGGAGGAGAAAGGAAGAGAAGTAGTAGGAAGAGGAGCGGGAGAAGGATAAGAAGGTGGAGGAGGAGGAGGAGGAGGAGGAGGAGGAGGAGGAGGAGGAGGAGGAAGAAGAGGAGGAGAAGTTGAAGGAAGAGGAGCGGGATAAGGATAAGAAGGCGGAGGAGAAGGAGGAGGAAGAGGAGGAACAGAAAAAGGGGAAAGAGGAACGGGGGGAAGAGGAGGAGCGGAAGGAGGTGCAGGAAGAGAGGTAAAGGGGAGAGGAGGAGGAGGGAGAGGGGTAGGAGGAGAAGGAGCAGAAGAAGTGGGAGGGGTGCAGGAGGAAAAGTATTGGAAGAGAAGGAGGGGGAGGAGGAGGAGGAGGAAGAGGAGCGGGGGGAGGATCAGGAGGTGCACGAGGAGAGGTATTGGAAGAGGTGGAGGAAGAGGAGGAGCGGGAGGAGGTGCAGGAGGACAGGTATTGGAAGAGGAAGAGGAAGAAGAGGAGAAGGAGCAGAATGTGCAGGAAGTGAAATATTGGATGAGGAGAAAGAAGAGGAGGAGCGGGAGGATGTATTAGAAGAGCAGGAAGATGAGGAGGAGAAAGAAGGAGGAGGAAGACGGAGGAGGAGGAACAGGGAGAAGAAGGAAGAGGGAGGAGGAAGAAAAGGGAGGAGGAGGAAGAGGGAGGAGGAGGAACAGGGAGAAGAAGGAAGAGGGAGGAGGAAGAAAAGGGAGGAGGAGGAAGAGGGAGGAGGAGGAGCGGGAGGAAGAAGAGGAGGAGTGGGATGAGCGGGAGGAGGTGTAGGAGAAGAGGCATTAAAAGAGAAGGAAGAGGAGGAGGAGGAGGAGGAAGAGGAGGAGGAGGAGGAGGAGGAGGAGGAGGAGGAGGAGGAGGAGGAGGAGGAGGGATGGGGCGCTGCGTTGCCGAGTGAGGTAGAGTACAAGATCGAAGGACACTTCAAACGAAGTCAAGAAGATTTGATCCTACGAGCTGGCTCGTGCTACCTAGGTCGGTTCTATTTTTTTCTAGTTTATTCTGTAGATGGGTCTTTCCCAAAGCATTTAATAAATAAACTATTATATATATATATATATATATGTATATATGTATATATATATATATATATATATATATATATATATATATATATATATTAGAATACTGGGACAAGTGTTAAGTGATTCACACCAAATAAGAAATGTACCACGCCTATTGCCTCTCTTAGCACACTAGGCAAAGGTAGCAAGCAAACGTTCAAGGACTCGTAGAGTTGTCTATACCAAACCCATTTCGTGAACGAGTTTAAACGCAAGCGGGCACCTTTGTTGATTTTGTTATGTTTAGTTAAAGACGAACTTCGGTTGAGAGGATTCACTTTGCCACAAATCCCAAAGATTAAAAAAAAAAAAAAAAAAAAAACAGAATCGTAAAACCCGTTAACTAAGTGTAACCCTTTAGCAATTTGCTTCTGGTTAGCGTCAGAGAGGAAGCCAGCAGTCTTAGGAATAGATAAATAGATAAACAAACTTATAGATAAAAAGATAAATAAATAAATGAAAATAAAATAAAAAATAGATCAAATACATCTCATATAACGTTCATCCTGAAAAAAATAATAAAAAATAAAATAAAATAAAATAAAATAAATAAATAAAAATCTACAGGTGGCCTAGGTCCCTTCAAGAAAGGCCAGGGCCCCTCAGCGGGGGCCACAATTGGGGCCCTGCAAGAATGGCCACAGACCAAAAGCTCGAACCGTAATGATCAGAGTGTTAGATGATTTCATTTACTATTGAATGAACAGAATCTCATAAGACAAGAGAGTGGGGAGATAGTAGAGAGAGAGAGAGAGAGAGAGAGAGAGAGAGAGAGAGAGAGAGAGAGAGAGAGAGAGAGAGAGAGAGAGAGAGAGAGAGAGAGAGAGAGAGAGAGAGAGAGAGAGAGAGAGAGAGAGAGAGAGGAAAAGAGAGTGAGAGGGGGAGAGAGAGAGGAAAAGAGAGTGAGAGGGGGAGAAAGAGAGAGGTAGCGAGAGAGTGAGAGAGGGGGAGAAACACAGTGAGAGAAGGAGAGAGAGAGAGAGAGAGAGAGAGAGAGAGAGAGAAAGAGACAGAGCGAAGTGGGAGAGAGACAGAGACAGAAAGTCTTTCCGAACTTCGAAAAGGCATCTTCGGCTCCTTCAGTGTCACGTGTCCCTTACACCCCCCCCCCACCGTTCCTCTGGGTGCCATTAAGCTCTTCCCTCCAGCAATGCCACCCCCCTTGGTGACGACAGAGCTGGATAAATCGCCATTAACACCTCCTTGCTTCCGCCAAGATGTTCTAAAGGAAACAGACAAGAACTGGCTCACCAACAGTGGTTAACGAATGGAACAAACTCAGTAACCATGTAGTGAATGCTGAAACTATTTGTTGTTTTAAGACGAGGATGAGATAACTTTATGGGCAGGGATGGCAGGTAGTAAGGGGCATGGAACTGCCTGGTGTAGGCCTTATGGTCTTTTGCAGTCTCCTCCATTCTTGTGTTCTTTGGTAATGCTTCAAACCTCTTCGGCCATGTATCCTTTACATATTAATTTCTGGTTCCTTCCCGTCTCTCATCCCCTCCTCTTTCCGTCTCTCTTTCCCTTCTCTCTTCCACTGTCCTCCTTCCCACTCTCATTCTTTCCTTCTACGCTGGTGGCGTAATGGGAAGCGTGTTTGTCTCACATTCACTTAGTTGTGGATTCGAATCCCGCAATCCACTCCAATTCCCAACAGAGACTGCTACCTGCCCCCCAAACAGTTCCTAAGGCACATAACAGGGTAAAGGTACAGGTTTCGGTTGCAGCTACTCAGCGCCTCCTGGCGTGGGTTCGTCACATTTAGACGATTACGTTTACCTCTGGAGTAGCTTCTTGAATGAAGAACTTGAACCTAGGTCGAGTGGTATCTCTATACATTTTGTTCTGGTTAAAATACTGGCCCGAAGATGTCAGCATAAAAAAAAAAAATAATAATAATAATAATAATAATAATGATGATAATAATAATAAAAATAAAATAATAATAATAATCGTGTTACTTGGATTATTTGATTTTATAAAAAAAATATTTAGATTTCGATTTCTGTAAAAGGGTTGATAAATCCTGGCAATGTCGCCAATTGATGCTGTTCTGTGGTTCTTAAACTGGAAAACGCCCCCCCCCCACTCTTAGAGAAGTGAGAGCGTGGTACAAGGGCGGGGGGAGGCGTGAATCAGTCTGCCAAAGTTTGAAATGTTGCAAGTAAACACACACAGATGGAGTACCTGATTATCTTTCTTTTCAGTTATATAGTTATATCTTTTCATAATTTCTATGCATATATTTTTGGCCAATCTATACATGCATGTTTGTTAAATTATCAAACAGTAATACATAACTTATACTGTACACACAAAAAAGGATAAGGGGAATGAGGGTTTCTTAGGAAATTAAATAGGGAGCGGAAACTACTGTTCTGAGCCATTGGATTATATCATAATATTTTGTCATATACATATATTATTATAGAAATAAACTCTGCTGGGATTCGAACCCTCGCCTGAGCGGCTTGCGTCTTACAAGACGAAGATCGTACCATCACGGCATCCTTCGATCTTCGTCTTGTAAGACGCAAGCCGCTCAGGCGAGGGTTCGAATCCCAGCAGACGAATTTATTTCCAAATGTCAATTGACACAAATATATTATTATAACTATATCACCAAAAATGGGTGATAGTTTCCTGTTATCATCGTTTTCGTAACATTCTATTTGACTAAGCATTAATTTTTGTACAACAGAACCGAGACATTATATTAAAGAATTTCTTTCAATCTAAGTTTTCATATAATTACTTGGATATGGACAACATTAGTAGAATGATAAATTAGTTAAAAAAATAAATCAATAAATCCTCATCTGTCTCACATATTGAAACACAAAATCACTGATCCTGAACGAGAGAGGGAAAAATAATCGACGATTTCAATATCATAAGTGGTTCGACATGTATACTTAACACAAACGCTCACAGGAAATGTCTACACGGACCAAATCACTTCCGTAGACCCGAATCAAATTTGATTTTTGTTAAAATGAAGTCTGAAGTCTCCCCGAGTAATCAGTAATGTTTGACCTTTGAATAAAATATTCAAAGGCGGGATGTGTTGGGCTCTCTAAGTGGCTTTAACTTAGATGAAATCCCGAGTTGTCGGAATGTGTACATTGGCGCGGGAGTTGAACTTATATTCTCCGGGTTGAGTTTGTGGTAACTTGGGGGTAGGGCGGGGTGGGTGGGGTTGGAGTTGCTGGGTTGCTGGGTTTGGGGGTTGGGAGTTGGGGTTGGGTTTGGGAGTTGGAACTGGGGTTGCTGGGTTTGGGGATTATGGGTTGGGAGTTGGGGTTGAGTTTGGGGTTGGGAGTTGGAGTTGGGGTTGCTGGGTTTGGGGATTATGGGTTGGGAGTTGGATGTTGGAGGGATTGAGGTTAGGGAGTGAAGTAAGAGAACATCTTTATACCCTCTATACTAAATAAACAAGTAATACTTGCCTTGTATAAATATATGTGTGTGTGTGTATATATATATATATATATATATATATATATATATATATATATAGTATACACACAAAATGATAGTTTCAGTTTATAATATGGGAGTATAAACTCGAAGATGAATCAAATCGCTTATAGCTTCACAGAATTTAATTGATAAAAACATTAAATCATCGAGATTGTCCCAATGCCCTTACTGCTGTGCACCCTCCCCCTCCCACCCACTCCCTCCAGCTGAATAAAATCGTCTGTCGCCAGCCAGAACAGAATCCCTAAAGAACACAATTGTACTAAACATGGTTACTGTTACCATCAAACAGATGACGAAACAAGCATATGCGAATGAATTAACACATGAATAAGATACATACATACACCAAAGGTCTTTTCCCCCTTACAAGGGAGGTAGCCAAACAACAAAGGCATAGAAACCACTCCCACCCATTTCATCCCCTGCACACTCCACTCCCCTCTACTCTCTTCCCTCCCTCTTATCTTGGCACCTTCTGGATGACGGGTCATCCCTGCATCTTGTCCAGTGCCCTGGGTCAGAAGCAGTGTCGCAAGACACAACACATCCACAGCAAGGCCGCTTCATTAAATCGGCGACCCCCCCTCCCTCTCCGTCCCCTCATGAATAAGATGAGTTATGAATTTGGGAGGACATGACCATAATGCGACATGATATAATAGACGAATGAGATAACCCATGAATATGATAAGATATGAATAAAAGGAATACATAAATCACACACATGAATGAGAAAAGACACGAGTAAAATATGGGAAAGATAAGAATGAGATAACATATGAATAAGATAACGAGGAGATGCGGATGAATAAATGAGATTACCGTGGATATTAATAAGATCACCTGGCGACAGTCAGAATAAAAGACAAAGTATCACACGATAGGGAAGGGGTTGATTAAGATAGGCATCAACCCTTTAACTAAGTTGAGATTTCCAATAAACAAATAAACAAATACACAAAAAATAAATTAGCAAGACAAATGAACATATGAAACATAGATAATCAAATAAAACAAACAATAAAATAAATAAAATGAAATAATATAAAATATGATAAACGAAAATATAACAAAATAAATAATGAATTCTTTGGAATCGTGGAATACAATTGTCATTTTTCTGACAAACATTCATATTCAGTTGAGAATCACATCTAGCCTCGCAAGGGGTCTCAAAGATCAAGAACCTGTTCAGGATGAGACCCATGCTCCTTAGAGTTTGCAACCACAAAATCCAAATTTGTCACTCAACTTCCTGAAAGAACCAAAATACGAAAAAAAGTAAGTCAAGGGTGACGTGTGTGAGATTCACCATGGTCTTGGATCACGTGTTGGACTCGTGATCGACAGCTATTACCCTCACGGAAGAGAGCTCAGAGCTCATATATGACCGATCTATGGGTAATGCTGTGACCTTACATGCACACACACACACACCCAACTCCCCGCCCACGAGAGTTGGAGTAACGACTCCTAGTGCAGCGATACTGAAATTATTTCAGCCCTGGGCGGGATTCGAATTTGGACCTCCGTAGTGGCGGCCGAGAACTCTACCACTGCGCCACGAATCGTCACAGAAAGACAGCAGTGTGTGTGTGTGTGCATATGTATGCGTGTATAGCCTACCTAGACATACGTACATATCCAGAAGAGTATGCATGTATGTATGCATTTATGTGCATACTCACGCACGCTCTATGTAAACTGTCATGAAAACCAGGCGAGAGGAATATGCGGACGAAATCATCATACATCAGGCAACCAGAAAAAAAAAAAAAAATCCTGAGACCAGAACACTATACCTAAAGGACCTTGCGTGGAGATACAATCAAAGAAAGAAAAATAAAATATATTGTAAAAAAAAAATAAACTAAAGGACTAAAGCGCCGAACGAACAGATAAGGAAAAGAGAATGTCCCCTTTGATCGATTTGGAATTTTAATTCAACCCGCTGCCCTATCTTTTAAATATTCGACTTTTTTCTTATTCTTTCACCCATTTGTGAGTCTGATCAATGCAAGAGAGGTCTAGGTAGCTTGACTAGCCCGATGTCTGTGCAAATTGTGCATTTCTACACCGAATCTGTGTGTGTGTGTGTGTGTGTGTGTGTGTGTGTGTGTGTGTGTGTGTGTGTGTGTGAGAGAGAGAGAGAGAGAGAGAGAGAGAGACACTCACCATGGTCTCGGATCGCATGCTGGGCTTGTGATCAACAGTTATTACTCTGCCAGACGAGAGCTTAGAGCTCGTGTGTGTGTGTGTGTGTGTCTCACCATGGTCTCGGATCACATGCTGGGCTTGTGATCAACAGTTATTACTCTTCCAGACGAGAGCTTAGAGCTCGTGTGTGTGTGTGAGTGTGTGTGAAGAACTTCTAGATGTTTCTGTGACTCCTGTCTTCCTGTCCTCCAAGATGACAGAACCAATTCTTCTAAGTATTACAACCTTACCACAACCGTCTATGACAGACAGAATACCCTAAATGGCCTTCAACTCTATCACATTTAGTGTTCCTAACGGCAAACAGAATCAAACAATCTAACATATAGTCAATCACCCACGTAGAGAACATTACGTCAACTTGAAGACATTTTCTAATCTTATGACAAGGAAAAAATAAATAAATAAATAAATAAATAAATAAAATCGTCTGTCACAAACCGAATCGAATCCTTTACAAGTGACAAGTCCGTCACAGCTCTTTACTCATACAAACCTCATTCCTTATTGAGGTGCACAGTCGGGGACAGTGAAACCTGACACACTGTGACGTGATGTGACTGTGATACTCAACATTCATTAATCACGTGATTTATCACAATGTTACTTGAGAATCCTACTGTGTGTCGCATCTGATAACTACACTGAGCACAAATTTATGTACATTATACACAACAGTGCAGTGTACTGCAGAGCTGGGCGCGTTCCTCGGTGCGCTCCTATGTGCGTTCCGCTTTAGTTTGGCCGCGGTTAGCGCTCCCAAACTATTAAAGCAATATAGGTGCCGGTATAGTATGTGGCCTACCGGACTTTTATTTCGGTATGAACCTGTCTCTTAAGCTTTAATAGTTTGGGAGCGCTAACCGTGGCCAAAGTAAAGCGGAACGCACCGAAGAACGCGCCCAGCTCTGGTGTACTGTAACATATTCATATGTTGATAGCTGTACAGCGAGCACGCCGTTTTCTTACAAGATTATTCTATTTTCAATTCCTTCTACTGTTTCACTGAAGCCCTCTATTGCTGTAACTCAGTATATATTTTACTATATTATATCATATTACGGTATATTATGCTATATCATACAGTACTATACTATATCATATTACATCATATTAGATCATATTACACAAATGTTGTTACATCAAATTATATTACATTGTATATTACATTATATAATGTTATGTTTTACTTTATATCATATATTACACTATATTAGATCGTATCATAATATTGATATTATTTCATACATTATATTACCTTTCGACAGACTTTTCGTCAGTAAAGGGAAGACTAGCCAGCACGAAATCTTAAGGGCCATTTACATGATCAAACCCTGTTTGTCAAACAAGTGTTTGAGATGATGTTTGACCGTGTGAATGGAGCATTTGGTTGTCAAACACGTTTGACAAACGTGTTTGACAACCAATCACCCCATTCACACGGTCAAACATAACTTCAAACACGTTTGACAAACCGGGTTTGACCGTGTGGCTCTTCCCAGAATCAAATCGATAACGTGTACCACTATCCCGGACGTAGGGAGGGGCTCGTTAGCTCGCTAACGAGCCTCACTAGCTCATAACTGGGTCGTTTAGTGCCGCGCGCACGAGTGCTATCTAGTGTGGGCGCATGTAAAGGCATGTACACTAGTTTAGTTAATTATAACCAGGTTCGCGGGGGTATTAACGTTGTTCGTTTAGCGAGGTCCATAGACGTATATATAAGGTTTAATGGGAATTGGTTAGTTTGGGCTAATTTGGGCGTTAATTGCCATCGAACACCTGTGTGTGGGGGTAGGGGGGGGATATTTAGTGCAATGTAGTTGTTAAATCAATCCTCTGATCCCATAACCCCGCTTTGGAGATGAATAAAATAATCTAGCGACAAATTGATTATTTTTTTAGTTGTGCACACCTGCGCGATATAGCATTAGAAAATTAAATATTAATTTTGTAAATCAATACATGAGCGTAATATGAGATTTCCTTGGCGGAAATAAAAAACAGGATAAAGGATTACCGAGTAAGGAAGGGGGTTAACCGAGATAGGCTTAACCCCTTTCGAGTCCGGAGGTGGTTAAGGTAACTAGGTGATAGTTATAGTGGGAGAAGTTAAGCTGAAGCCATACTGAATAAATCCTACCTTAATTTATTTTTATTTTATCTATTTATTTATATAGTTATCTGATTATTTGTTTTATTATTATGTTTCTTATCTTTACATACCAAGTCTGTAGCAAAGGGCTCAGTGATGAAAATTATTTTAATTATAATATATATATATATATATATTATATATATATATATATATATATATATATATATATACATATATATATATATATACATATTATATATGAGTGTGTGTGTGTGTATGTATACGTGTGTGATTTACCATGGTTTTGGATGTGTTGGCCTCGTGTTCGACAGCTATTTCTCTCCCGGAAGAGAGCTCAGAGATCATATATGACCAATTTGTGGGTAATGTTGCGACCTTAAACGCACAAACACCCAACTCCCCGCCCACAAGAGTTGGAGTAACGATTCGCAGCGCAGCGATACTGAAATTATTTCAGCCCTGGGCGGGAATGTCTGTGTGTATTATAATATATATATATGTATACACACACACACACACACACACACACACACACATATATATATATATATATATATATATATATATATATACATATACATATATACAGTATATATTACAATGGAGGAACTTGCCGACAGAAGACCTTTTGGTCCATAACTGGCTCGAATGCAAAAATATAATAATGATAAATAGATAAATAAATAATATTAAACCTAACAACTAAACCCAGAGCTTACAATCGTTGGGCTATATTACATCAGGATAGGTTAGGTTAGGCTAGGGTAGGGTTGGGTAGATTCGGGTAAAGCTAAGCTAGGCTAGGCTAACCTAGGCCAGATTTGGGTAGGCTAGGTTTGAGTAGGTTAGGCTAGGGTAGGTTACGCTAGAGGAGGGTAGAGTAGGATATCCTAGGTTAAAGTAGATTAGGCATGGTTAGATAAAATTCCTATGTTCTCTCCAATATGTTGGAGGGTGGGAGGGGGAGGGGGAGTGTTGGAGGGGGTGGGGGGTCTGTATAGAAATAACGGTCATGCACTTGGTCACGTACGCAAGTAAAGAAATTCAAATTGCTTGATTCAACATTGAGTTCTACTGGAAATAGTTTACGGTATTCTGGTGGAAAATTATGTTCTAAACTACAAAATAATTCAGAATAAATGTAGTAGAATTAATAGTTTACCTTAATAATGGCGTCGTCCATACAAGGCGTTGATGATGAATTCTTTTGTACTTTCATTTGTTTCGATTTTAGATTTTCGTGACTACAAAATGTCTAGGCACTTTTTTCCACAAGTTGTTTGTTACGAAAATTCACTATTCACTTTTCACTGGTTCACATAATAATATATGAATATATGTGGACATGATGTAAATTTTTTTGTGGGGTTTTCCTTGCCACAAACACTTGTTTCAAAGTCACAAATTGCATTTTGATCAGAACACGTAAATATAACACAAGATAGATTATGTCACACATTTCCAACTCTTTCTTTCAATTTTCTATATGTTAGTTATCGTTTTCACCAAATATCAAGTCCTGACATCACTTATATATGTTATAATTTGTGAATAATCTTGACATATCGCGTTCACTGTCACTCACTCATTTGACAACTAACTTTAGAATACGTAATCGGCTGAGACTTCACAGTCATTCACCCCTTGGCCAATGACAACAAAGTTAATGAAGTCAGGAGTAATTTTCTGTACTCTGATTGGCTAATAGTGGATGTGAGCTGGTCTACGTTTGAAATTGCGGGCTGGAGCGTCTTGATCTTTCCCATTTTCTATCAAAGCTGTCCAATGGTTCCTTTTTGAAAAGGTAATACGACATCAGTAATTCAATTCAATTCAATTCAATAAGTTTATTGTTGATGTACAACAAAGGAGAGAGTTGGGTCTTGCCAACTAACCCCTATACATTTTATGTTTAATTTGTTTGTTACAGTTTTATCAAAAATAAATGTTTATATATTATAATATCACAGTTGTATTTAACATTTGAAAGCAAACATTGGATGTTTTTTAACAATTTTAGTTAAGATATCATTATTTATGTAATAGCATATGAGCTCATTGAGGTTCCATTGTCCCTGTGGTCTAAATTCATCGATTTTTGGGCAATACTGTACATAATGTTGTAGTGAATGTCCTCCCGGCCTTGCACATAAAGTGCAGGGCTCAGGTTCAGCTTCCCTGTACACCTCCCAGTAATATTTATATCCAAGTCTGAGTCTCATAGTGACTAAATCCATTTGGGAACTATGTCTACCATATGGATATTCCTCTGTATTATTTAATACTGCCTTATAATGCCTGCTACTTACACTACCCTTCTCGCAACATTTATCTAGGTCTATATCCATGTTAGCAATAACATTTGTTCTTATTATTGACCTTATATGTTTATATGTGTATTCATTACCAGGAATATTGTTTACATCTCTAATTGCATTTCGTGCAAGACTATCTGCTTTTTCATTATAATACAATCCTATATGGGATGGTACCCATACAAAATAAATATGTGTATTGTTTCTCTCCAGGTTATATATAATATTTAAACATTTGTTAACAACATCACAATCAGCTGGAGAGGAAGATACAAGTTCATATAATGCACTCTGACTATCGACAAAAAAGTATACATTTTTACCCATACTCGCAATAATATGTAAGCCTTCTAAGATAGCATATAGTTCAGTTCTGGTTGATGACAAATTATTTGGTAGTCTTTTTGAAATTTCATAATCTTGAAATTCTTCAGAGGAAGAATATTCCCTTATAAACACCCCACATCCTGTCTTGGTACCCTCAACTGACCCATCACAGTACACATGTACCACCTGTTTCCGTGGGTATTGTGACAATTTGTCAAGAAAATGTGCTTTTAATTCGTATTTATACCATTGTTCCTTTGGTTTACTTAGCTTTTCAATGTCAATTTTTACATTGTATGGATTCCAGGTGGTATAGTAGTTATTTTTTTTTTAGGGCATTATATTCGTTCATAATATCAAACTTTCTTAGAACCTTACATAATTTGCGAAGATATGGGTTGTTAGTTACATGATTATCATTATATAATGCTAATATATCTCTTTGGAGAGAGTTTGTACCATTACACACTATACGACATACAGTTCGACTCGTTATTTCTTCTATTCTTAAAATAATACTGGGTAATCTTAACTCTCTTCTTAATACCTCTATCTTAGTTGTTGTAGCACACCCTAAAATAATTCTCATTGCCTTATTTTGTACGACTTCTAAGCATTTAAGTTGTTGTGTATTGTATTGCACCAACACAAGTGAAGCATAATCTATGAGGGAACGTATCACATATATATAAAACATGCGAAGTATAGGTACACCAACACCTGACCCTCTATTTGCTAAGACTTTGAGAGGGGCTAGTCTAGATACACACATATTTTTAACATATTCGATACAATAATTAGCATTTCTATAACCTAATTGTACACCCAAATATTTGTAGTTAAGGACACGCTCAATTTTTTCACCATTTACAGTAGGTTTCCTACACTTTTTCTGTTTAGCTTGAAATTTAGTTTTGTTTTCATTTATGACAAGTCCCATGTATGTACATAGTTGTTCAAGTTCATTCACAGCCTTGCTAAGTGTTTTAGGTGTATCACATTGTATTAGTATGTCATCAGCATATATGATGACTTTGGTACCCTGTGTAAATTCATATCTAGCAATTTTATCCATTAGTATATTGTATAGCATAGGACTTAGAACTCCACCTTGGGGGGTACCTAACTCGAATGTTTCTTCTTCTGATAGTGTTCCCTGTAACCAAACCTTACCTTTTCTATTATACAAATAGTCTTGTATCAATCCTAATAACTTTCCTTTGACTCCCTTCAATACAAGTTCCTCTAGTATAACTTCTTTATTAGCTCTATCAAAGGCACCTTTCAAATCTACATATACTTGACAAGAAGCATTGGTATTAGCTAAGCAATGAACAAAGCAGTCGCTAGTAGCACGTCCCTTCATGAAACCATATAAATTTTCAGACATTTTATCACCCACTTTATAGATTAACCTACGTAAGACAATTCTTTCCATCATTTTGCACAAGCAGCTGGTAAGTGAGATTGGTCGAAATTTCCCATCACTCTTAGGTACAGGTATAATTATGGCTGATTTCCATGCTGGGGGTAACGTACTATTTCTGTAAGACACATTAAACATATCTAGTATGGGATTTTTCCCGTCAATATTCAGTAATGCATTTATAATATTATATGTAAGTCCATCCTCACCAGGGGCTGTTGATTTACCACTTTTGACAGCATATAATAGTTCATCTATTGATATAGGTACACAAGTGTCATCATCCAACTTAACATTATGATTTACTAATTGTAACCTTTGTAACCTATTCTCTGCCAGAGCAATTTGATGTCCAACAGGCAGACCAGACAAAGCAGAAGCAGAACTCCATTGTTTAATGAGATCTTTGACCTTTTTTGCAGGATTTGAGTCACTGGTTACTGAAGTTTTCTTACCTTTGATCTTATTAACGTGATACCAAACTTCCTGTATTGATTTGGTGTTACGAATTTTATTTAGAAACTCATCCCAATACTTCTTCCTCATGTCTCTCTTTAGCTCAGACAAATGTTTAGCAACTGTTCCCATAGCTCTCTTGACATCATGATCATTTGGCTGTGCTTGCCATCTACTCTGTAAGGCTGCTATTGTATCCTGACAATTTAATATAACAGGGTCATGTGCATATGATCTCTTTTGATTACGAGTGTGCTTCTGCCTAGTCTTGTTGTTGTCTACATATTCATTAATTATTTTAAGTAATCCCTGATAAATATCATTGGCATCTTGTAAATTAATATTGTTATTACTGTACCATTTCTTAACATTGATCAGGAGCCCAGGAAATTTACTTGAGGGGATGCTTAACCTTTTTCTGTGTACTATGTTGGTTGTGGAGAGGGGGATATATGTCTTAAGGGCAAAGTGGTCACTGAGAAGAGATGATACAACATTAGTTTCACACGTACAAAATGGCATATTAAATAAGGCAACATAATCTAGTCTTCCTCCCTGAACATGTGTAGGGACTTTGGCACCAGTAATTTGTACATTATTATTAGCTTTAAGAAAGGTTACCCACCTTACGCCATTAGTATTAGAAGTCTTAAAACTACCTAGGTCTACATGTCTAGCATTAAGATCACCCAAGAGAATTGTACTTTCTTCTAATATGTGCGGAGGTAAATTATCAATGTACAGGGCACCAGAATGAACATACATATTAGTGATATATATATAGTTATTTGATAAATGTAGACACACAGTGATATATTCTATTCCCCCATTTTCTCCTTTCTCCACCAAGGTAACTGGAAGTCCAGACTTAACATAAGTAACCATACCTCTACTGCTTCCATCATCACAACTAAGAATATGTTGATAATATCCTCTGAGTTCATACACCTCTGGTCCAGTTTCCTGTACAGCTATCAAGTCAGGGCTCTGTTGAAGAATATATGCATGAATATCAGTTACCCTATCTCTTAGTCCATTAACATTCCATGTCAATAAATGGAAAATTTTGTTATTCATTGTAGGGTTTTGCATCATTTTGGTGGGGGCCACTGTTTATTGTTCTGGCTATCTAAGACTTCTCTTCTGAAGGCTTCAAATTTCTCTAGAATTAGTTCTATATTCCTAGATAGCTGTTCATAATTTTCATGTCTCTCCTTATCTCTCTTTTTCAAAATTTCAAGTTTTTCCATGATAGATTCCATATTCTTTGCTTGTTGACAGTTAGCCTTCTGTATTTCTTGATGCACAGTTTCCTTTACTTCTTGATGAACTTTCTGAATGCCTTGATGCACAGTTTCCTGTAATTCATGATGTACTTTCTGAATGTCTTGTTGCACAAATTCCTGTACTTCCTGTTGGACTTTTTGTATGTTTTGATGCACTAATTCCTGCACTTCTTTCAATTTAGAGTCTGTGTATTCTTTCATCTTTCTCTCAAGCCTTACTCTATCTGCTCTTAATTCTTCTATACTTTCATTTAACAATGTATTAAGTCTGTCCACTGCTATACTTAGTCGTTCCTGCTCTTTAGCCACTATATTTACTTTATTTGACTGAGTAACGGATAGTGACCTCACCTTAGTTGTAGAATTAGTTGTTGCTTTCTCCTGTTGCAAAGGTGGAAATTCTTCCTGCATTGCTGTGACGTTCCAAGCAGTTCTTGTAGGTGGAGGAGCAGTTTGGTATACAGTAGTGGGTATACTTGGTGGTAGAGTCTTGTAGCGTGGTTTTTTAGGGCATACTGGAGAACTTGCATTGTGTTGACCTCCACAGTTGCAGCATTTCGGTG
>NC_134790.1:13138927-13141427 GCF_046742065.1 Oratosquilla oratoria
AGAGGAGAAGGAGAAATAGGAAGAGAAAGAGGAAGAGGAGAGGAGGAAGAAGAAAAAGAGGAGGAGGAGAATAAGGAGGAGGAGGAGGAGAAGGTGAAAGAGAAGGAGGAGGAGAAGGAGAAGTAGAAGGCGAAGGAGAAGGAGAAGGAGGAGGAGGAGGAGGAAGGCGAAGGAGAAGGAGAAGGAGGAGGAGGAGGAGGAGGAGGAGGAGGAGGAGGAGAAGAAGGAAGAAGAGATGAAGGAGAAGGAGGAGGAGAAGGAGGAGGAGAAGGAGAAGTAGAAGGCGAAGGAGAAGGAGAAGGAGAAGGAGGAGGAAGAAAAGGAGAAGGAGAAGGAGGAGGAAGAGGAGGAGGAGGAGGAGGAGGAGGAGAAGGAGGAAGAAGAGATGAAGGAGAAGAAAGTATGAAGAATTTTTTTTTATCAGGAATGGAAGGATAGGAAACCAATAAAAGAAGTTAAAAGAGAACGAAGAAGAGAAAAGAGGAAAGTCGAGCAAGAAAAAATAAAGTGAAAAAGAGTAGAAAGGTGAAATAAAGAGAGAGGAAAAAGAGGAACTGAGCAAGAGAGAGAGGAAGAGGAGGAGAGAGAGGGGGAAACGTGTAGAAGGAATGGATGAAAAATGAAGAAAAAAAGAAAAGAAAATAGGAATAGAAAGAGGAAGAAGAGACAAAGCAAAAGAAAACGGGAAGAAGGAAGAAGAAGAAAAGGGAATAGAAAAGGGAGAGAAATCTAAGATATGTTTGAAAGAAGTTATGAAAAAGAAAAAAATATTATGATAACGGAAAAGGAGAGAATACAATTACAGATGAAACATGATGTTTGTAGGTGTCATGATTAGAAAACGGAAGAAAACGGCAGAAAACGGAAGAAAACAAAAAAGTGATAGAGGAGGAGAAAGAGGAAGAGGAGGAAGAATATAAAAAAGAGGAAGAAAAGGAGAGGACAGGGTCAAAGAGTAGAAAGAAGAAGAGAGGAAGAAGGATTAAGAGGAAAAGAAGGAGGAGGAGAAGGAAGTGAAGGAGGAGGAGAAGGAGAAAGAGGAGGCGAATGAAAAGGAAGAAGAGAAGCTAGGGTTAAACAGTTGAAAGAAGAGGAGAAACAAGAAGCAAGATCAAGATCAAGAGAAGAACGAGGAGGAGGAGGAGGAGGAGGAGGAGGAATAGGAAGAGAAGAGTAAAGAGATGGAGGAAAATAGGAAGAGGAAGAAGATGAAGATGAGAAAGGAGTTTGAAGAGTTGGAAGGGAAAAGACGGGGGAGGAGGAAAGGAAGAGAGGAGGAGGAGGAGTGGAAGAGGAGAAAGAGGAGAAGGAGGGGGAAAGGCGTAAAGGGAAAGGAGGGGGGAGGAGGGGAAGAGAGGAGAAGGAGGAAAGGAAAGGGAGAAGGAGGAGGAAGGGAAAGTGAGGAGGAGGATGAAGACGAAAGGGGTAAAGGGAAAGGAGGGGGAGGAGGAAAGGAAGAGAGGAGGAGGAGGAGTGGAAGAGGAGAAAGAGGAGAAGGAGGGGGAAAGGCGTAAAGGGAAAGGAGGGGGGAGGAGGGGAAGAGAGGAGAAGGAGGGAAGGAAAGGGCGAAGGAGGAGGAAGGGAAAGTGAGGAGGAGGATGAAGACGAAAGGGGTAAAGGGAAACGAGGGGGAGGAGGAAGGGAAGAGAGGAGGAGGAGGAGAGGAAGAGGAGAAGGAGGAGAAGGAGGGAGAAAGGCATAAAGGAAAAGGAGGGGGGAGGAGGGGAAGAGAGGAGAAGGAGGAAAGGAAAGGGAGAAGGAGGAGGAAGGGAAAGTGAGGAGGAGGATGAAGACGAAAGGGGTGAAGGGAAAGGAGGGGGAGGAGGAAGGGAAGGGAGGAGGTGGAGGAGGAGAGGAAGGGGAGAAAGAGGAGAAGGAGGGGGAAAGGCGTAAAGGGGAAGGAGAGGGAGGAGGAGGGGAAGAGAGGAGGAGGAGGAGGAGGAGGAGGAGGAGGAGGACAAGGGTAAAAGAGAAAGGGAAAGGGGAAGAGAAAGATGGGAGAAGAAAGACAAACAGTTAAAGAAAAAGAAAGAAGAAAAATAAGAAAAAGATAAAAGAAGGATGAGGAGGTGGAGGAGGAGAAGGGGAATGTGGAAGAGGAGGAGAAGGGGAATGTGGAAGAGGAGGAGGGGGAGGAGAGAAGGGGATAGGGGGAGGAGGAGGAGGAAGACGAAAAGGGTAAAGGAAAGGAGGGCGAGAAGGAGGGGAAGAGAGGAGGAGGAGGAGGAGAGGAAGAGGAGAAGGGGATAAGGAGAAGGAAAGGCGTAAAGGGAAAGGAGGGGGAGGAGGAGGGGAAGAGAGGAGGGGAGGAGGAGGGGGAGGAGGAGGGAGAGGAGGAAGGGGAGGAGGAGGAGGATGAGGAGGAGGACAAGGGTAAAAGAGAAAGGGAAAGGGGAAGAGAAAGATGGGAGAAGAAAGATAAACAGTTAAAGAAAAAGAAAGAAGAAAAATAAGAAAAAGATAAAAGAAGGATGAG
This sequence comes from Oratosquilla oratoria, assembly GCF_046742065.1. NCBI lineage: Eukaryota > Metazoa > Arthropoda > Malacostraca > Stomatopoda > Squillidae > Oratosquilla > Oratosquilla oratoria. The sequence continues at coordinate 13,141,404 of NC_134790.1, forward strand.
GAGGTGGAGGAGGAGAAGGGGAAT
>NC_134790.1:13153927-13156427 GCF_046742065.1 Oratosquilla oratoria
TTCTAAATTAACTGTAACCTGACTGGCACCCCGTTTAGAATTTTTTTTAACCTAACCAAAAGATTTGGATGATTGTTCATTTTCCGTGACGAAAGACAGGTTAGGTACTGGTTTAACGGGGGCGAAGAGACAAGTTTATTTAGGAAAGGAGAGTGCTAATCTAATCGAAATTATTTAACCAAGATAGTTTACTTAATCCCTTACCACCAAGATTTTCCTTTAAGGTGGATGAGATCGTCTGACCTTAACCGGATTAAGGACACAAAAAGATGGAGCAGACTGCAGAAGACCCTAAATCCTACACTAGGCAGTTCCATGTCCCTTACCATATGTCATCCTTACCCATAGATAAATCTCGTCTCTTAAAACGGCTAATTGTTTCGGCGCTGACTACATGGTTAACTGAGTCTGTTAAAGTCTAAGTTATCAAAAGGGCTTAAAGGATTAAGATTAAAAGGGTTTAAAGGAGTAAGATGCAAGATGAGAGCTTAAGATATAATAAGATGGCATAATCGGAAGCGTGCGTCACTCGCATTATCCTAATTACGGGTTCGAGTCCCGCACTTTCTTCCGATACCCAACGTTGATTGTTATCTGGCTCAGCAAACCCCAAAAGCGTACGAGGTACTGCTTCCGCCGCAGCTACTCAGCGACTCCTGGCGTGTACTCTTTAACATCGATGTGGCATAATCTAGTGGATTATCTGCATAAAACAGGAATTCTGCTATTCATATATTTTTTGTTATATTTTTTTTCTCGCTGGCTTAGCGGGTTAGGGCGTCGTTACTTGCGGCGAAGGTCGAGGCGATGAAGGTTCGAATCCTGCCGCCGGCGGAGTTGAACCAAGGGCATGTTTTATTAAATCCCATGCTACAAAGCCTTGTGTGAGGGGCACCGTCCTAGCCTTCCGATAAGGGGGAATTTGAGACGTTAGACCATATAGTAAATGAAAGTGTGTGAGAACATGACTTCTCTAAGATACAAGGCGGCACACTGAACATTTCTCGCTAGCATGCTACTTGCTTTTGCTACTTCGTTTGAATAGAAACGACTTTGGTTACAATCTTTTGTTTTCCAAATTTCCAAATGTCTAATTACTCTTGCGTCATATATTTAGAAACTGAATGACGAACTAAGAGAAGTTAGAATGTTAGACACATTGTTGAGACGTTCTTACGGAAATCTAGAATATTGTAACCGAAGTCGTTTCTGCTCAAACTAAGTAGCAAAACCAAGTAGCATGCTAGCGTAGTGTGCCGCCACATCTACTTGTTTCTTCGTGGAAGTGAATTCTTACGGTGGTATTCTTAAAAAAATTCTTTCCTTTTATAAATCTTATATAAATCCTTGGAAGGGAAAGATTTATATAAGGAAAGATTTTTTTTAAGAATACCATCGTAAGAATCTTACGGTGGTATTCTTAAAAAATTCTTTCCTTATATAAATCTTTCCCTTCCAAGGATTTATATAAGATTTATATAAGGACAGATTTTTTTTAAGAATACCATCGTTAGTTTTTTCCACCCTTCAGTCTACAGACTTGATCTTTTATGATAGTGTTTACTTCATAAGTAATTTAAGATAGGCTTAGATAGATAGATAACTATAGATAGGAATGACAGGTGGTAAGAGACACGAAACTGTCCAGTGTGGGCCCTATGGTCTCTTGCAGTCTCCTCCATTCTTATGTTCAAATGTTCATAGTTTCAGCTTCTATGGCATGGTACAGCTAAACTTTTTTCAGTAATGAAGTTTAAGGAATTATGAATTATTATTTTCTTATTTGTTTATCATTCAACTATACCTATGGATTTATCTATTTGGTTTATTATCAATTATGCTGTTTTAATCTTTTATTTATTTATCTATTTATCATTATTATATATATTTTTTCTCATCCGAACTTATGGACCAAAAAGTCTCCTGTCGGAAGTTTAAGGAATTATGAATTATTATTTTCCTATTTATTCATTATTCAACTATGCCTATGAATTTATTTATTTAGTTTATTATTACTTATGCTGTTATAATTCTTATTTATTTATTTATCATTATTATATATTTTTTCTCATCCGACCTAGTTATGGACCAAAAAGTCTCCTGTCGGAATGCTCCTCCTTTGTAATCCTTTGTAAATAAGTTAGTTTATAGAGATGAGAGACATAAGAGATGTATGTTCATTAACTTAACAGTGATTGATATTCAGAGTCGTGTATCAATACGAGGTCAGTCCAGTCACACCCTTGACAACACATTTAAAAAGATTCCATTTATTTCATGACAAAATGATGTATGTACATATGTAAATATATAAAAGTACATATATAAAAGTCGTTGTCACTTGTTACGTGTTAGCGGAGGTTCGAGTCCCTAGCTTGACCATGTATCAATTTCTGCACGTATGCCTCTTCGAGTTCCTCGACGTTGATGGCTTAGAATTGAAGTGAATTGTGGTTGATAAATGTAAATCTGTTCACTGGGACCCATTCAGTGTTGTACA
>NC_134790.1:13163927-13183927 GCF_046742065.1 Oratosquilla oratoria
TATCACGTGAAGGAGTAGGGTCATAAAATAGAATATGATTCCCTCGCAGTTCACATTTACACACTTGCCTCATGATTTTAGACGTGTGATACTTTTTGTAATCTAACGAAACATTTTTTCATATCACGCTTTGCCTTTGTCACTTCCATTTTTTTTCCAATTTTTATATTGCCAGAATATAACTACGAGCTTTCTTGAATCATCCATTAATCACCAAATCTCTTGTACGAAAAGCAGGTTGTTTAGTAGTTCCATTTAGAAAATTCTGCCTCAATTTGTCAGATAATTATGACCTATAAATGATATGTATTTACACATGCACACATGCATGTATGTATCGATGTATGTATCTATACATGCATAACTACATATTTATATTATATACGCACACACATACAGACACACACACACACACACACACACACACACACACACACACACACACACACACACACACACACACACACACACACACACACACACACACACACACAGGTTGTTTAGTAGTTTCATTTAGAAAATTCTGCCTCAATTTATCAGATCATAACTATGACGTATAAATGATATGTATTTACACATGCACACATCTATGTATCTATATATGTATCTATACATGCATAACTACATATTTGTATTACACACACACACACACGCACACGCACACACACACACACACACACACACACACACACACACACACACACACACACACACATATATATATATGTATATATATATATATATACATATATAAAATGTGTGTGTATACAGGTATACATATAAGGAAGGTGGTGAGGAACTTCCTGCTGAAGTACAAAATCAATGGATGAAGGATAAAGTAGAAGAATTATTATAATCCATTCCCGTCATTCAAAGAAGCCAGTCCTCCCATATCCACCCACGGGCCGGTACCTAGTTTCCGGAACAGACCCAGAGCTTACTCACTCTTTAACAATATTTAAAAAAAAAAATCCATCCTGTGTTATTGTCTTTTTTTGTGAGGAAAAATAACACATTGGCACCTGCCTTCCTACACATGTGAACTGACGATGTTGAAACAAACCCAGCAACTAACACATATTACCGACATTTGTGGACTTAATCAACAACAAGAAATAACAATGTTGTACAACACGGCTATTCCTTAGCTTACTGTTTTGTTTTGTTTTTTAATGCTTGTAACAACATCTTTTCACTGTTATATTTTATAATCTTATAATTCTGTAGGCTGTATATTTTCAGCAGTAATGCTTTTATACCCAATAAATCGTATATTATTATTATTATTATTATTATTATTATTATTATTATTATTATTATTATTGTGATGGTGGTGGTGATGTGGTGATGATGTGGTGATGGTGGTGATGTGGTGATGATGATGGTGATGATGATGATGTTCAAAATACACAAGATTCATCACATACGCAGACATCACTCCAGCCCGGTAGCCGCCACGCACGAGTTTCGCTTTAAATGCACCACACTCTTCGACACTAAAGAATACTTAACAAAGAGGACTTGCTGCCTGCGCACTGCTGAAACCTCAGCCATAAACACCCAAGCACAGAACATATAAACGTTGTACAAATAAAAATAAACGGAATTGTAAACAAGCACGCATAATTACCTTAGATTTTACATAAACTCGCCCTATGTATTGCACTAATACATGAAATTAAGTTTTCGACACAGATAACACTACAGTTTGAATATACCAAAGACAACATATCTACACAAAAAGATTCAATTATCTGGCAAAGGAAAAGAAACTAAATAATCACTCAAGCAGCAGTAGAAATAATTACCATTCAAACATCAAATAAAAAATACACGAAAAAATTACCTACGTACCACCTAATACATCAACAACCCAAGGATACACTCCCCAACTCCAATCATTCACTGACTTGACAAACCAAAACCTGGCCAGTGACTTGAAGGTACCCAGGCCCCATTGGGCAAAACACAATATCAACAGACTAAAGTGAAAACAAAGCTGAGACCAATTCCCAACCTAAACGCACTACGGATGCTGTAATGATTATAATTTATCTTATATTAATTGTTTTTGTTTTGTTATCATTTGTCTGTCTGATTTTTATTTATTATTAGTTATATGTCAATTTATTATTATTTACTATTTACCTGTTTGTTTATTATTTAACTATACCTATGCATTTATTTATGTATTTTATTTGTTATTTACATTATCGTAGTTTTTATTTATTATTTTATTATTAATATGATTTTTTTTTCGCATACGACCTAGATATGGATCAAAAGGTCTCCTGTCGGTATGCTCCGCCTTTGTAATCCTTTGTAATTACCCACAAGACAACAATCGCTCCCCAAAGTACATCCAACAAGTGACTCCCTAAGAAAATAGTCCATCAAGATCACCACAGAACTTGCAGAAAATAAAACGTGAAAAGTACAAGGGGGAATGCCCAGAATATACAAGGGAAATAGAATAAGATTTAGAAAACTTTGACATAACCTAGTTCCCATCCATAGGTAAATCCACAGAAAGGATTGTGAACACAATGAATGTATAATTAACTAAAAAATCATATTCACAAAAGCTACCAAAAAATACAACCCAAATTTCATAACGACTGTCTCTCTAATAAAAATAGAGAAGGAAAAGAAGAGAAAAATGATTACAAAAAACAATTAACTAGAGGTAAAATTCGACAAGCAAGCAAAAAAAAAAAAAAAGAGCAAGAAACAAACAAACAAACAAACAAACAAACAAACGCGAGAGGTATTCTAGGTTTTGCGACAGAAAAATATGGAGTGTAAAATATAATGATAACAATAAAAAAATAATTATGACAATAAGAATCCTCATGACAATGTTGGGGCAACACAGACTCATGAGAAGCTTTAGCCTTTCTTATAGTAATCACCAAACAGTTTGATGAAGAACAATTAAAACACTATGTTGGGCATATTTCATTCTTGATCTATTAATCAAAATACTTTAATGATATCATAAGAGACTGTACAGCGACCATTTTGAGCCTTTTTGGACCGATTGTCGTTCATTTTATTATGGTTTCCGCCAGGCGATTTAATTCAATTCCGTGACATTCCTTCGGAAGCGAAGAAGAGGTGGAGTTATACTACGGAATCATAGACCCAGAGACTTAAGTCGTCATTCATATAAAGTATGTATACACTTAATTATAGAGAGTTTATGATGTGATAGAGCACCTCGTGCAAGACAAGCGGTGGCGTTGGGAACCAAACCGCTTCCGGGTCTTTGGTGTATCTGTTTCTTACTCGTTCCCTGAAGAAACAAGAAGGAAAATATAAGGAAAAGGAAATGTGTTGGAAGTTACTGTACAAAGAATGGAGCTTAAAGCGTTTGGGTCAAACTGCTTGTAGGCGTGCGTTCGTTCGCTTTAAGTTGCCTGCAATGTTGTTTATGGGATGGTAATTTGGGTTCATGCGCATCTTACGTGGTTACCTACTTTCGTCACTTAACAGGTACCACACTAATACCTCTTCAGTGTCACCATGGTTACAAGGGATTTTTTATTCATGCTATATACTGTGTATATTAAAGATAAGGTTTAACTTAAGACTGGCAAATGTGTATTTTGAAAATATAATTTAACTTCTGTGTTACCATGGTTACAAAGGGTTTTTGATTCTTGCTATATAACTGTGTATAATAGAAATAAGGTTTAACTTAGAAATGGCAAATGTGTATTTTGAAGATATAATAACTTACAATGGCTATAACACTAATTCTTTTACATATCTAAGTACTGCTGAATAGATGACAAAATTAGTAAGATAATTATAAAGTTAATTGAGATGGCATTTTGGAGCACGACATTTCAAGTGATGGAATGGAAATAATAGGCTAATGGAAGTTAAGATAAATTGCTATATTACTTATACATTATTAGAGATAAGAAGATATTAGTAGTCGTGATGGGAAGATGGGTATCGTGGGCCTGGTAGAGCAATGAACGATGGCAACAGAAATATTAAGATTCACGCCGATAGTCTTATCGTGTCGTTGCTACGATATACATATTTATACATGACAGCGCTCTGAAATCAAGATAATTTGCCAAAATATTGTAAGAACAGCTGTCACGTTGTAATGTAATAATGCAGTCATATGACCCGTAGTCTTTAAAGTATATTAGAAAAAATGTAAATAACTTTTACATCAGTTTGGTTGGATGTTGAATCGGGGTGATGGTGTAACGGTTGGGAGCTGAGAAATTGGACCGGTGCTTAACGGCGTGAGCGTTGTTACTATGTTTTCGTTGTAAAATGTTATTGTTGATGATGATGTCCGTAAAAGTATGAAATATGTTGTGAAAACGACTGTGATAATAGGGTTGGACAATGTTGTTGCTGGATAAGTGATGACAGATCCTGTCGTTGCTACCAGCAAATGTTTGAATATTTTGTTTGATGCTTTTCGCTAATAAATCTTGTCACAGTTGGCGTGTCGGTAATAAATTTCTTAAAATATACTTTTTCGACTAATTTTCTCTTCGCTTGAATGTAAGTTTCACACTTATTTTAACAGTTGATAATTCTTTTATTCACGGGAGTCAGAAGTTATGGTAATGGCGCATTTTTTATTGTAGATAAATCACCTGGTGTTGCCTATGTTAGTGCTATATGCAATGCAGTACAAACTGTTATTATCTGGGATCATAGTAACCTTTTTTCCTGCTTTTGAAGTTTGCGAAGATGTTAGTGCTTAGATTGGTTGACCAGAGGTCATGGGGCATGACCAAGGTCTGACCTTAATGCCTATTCGGTCATCCTTTGTTTTAACACCTTCCACCTCTACCCTCGCACCTTTTCATCGGCGACCCCTTCCACCTCCCCACATCCATCCTGTCAAAGGATTACAAAGGATTACAAAGGAGGAGCATGCCGACAGGAGACCTTTTGGTCCATAACTAGGTCGGATGCGAAAAAATTATAATAATGATAAATAAATAAATAAACATATAAATAATTATAACAATATGAATAATAATAAATAGATGCATAGGTATACTCAAATAATAAACAAACAGGAAAATAGTAAATAGTAATAAATTGAAAGATAAATAATAATAAATGAAAATCAAGCATATAATAATAAACAAACAAATAATAACAAACAAATAATATAAAATAAATGGCAGGCATTACCGCATCTGGCTTAGGTGTTTATCTAAACCAGTGGTTCTTAACCTTTTTTGGCAGCGACCCAAAATTTTGCACAAATCAAGCATCGCGACCCAAGCCTACATAGATATACGAATTGTCTTTATAAGTAATATGGTTATGCTTTTAAAAGCGGGTTTTATTTATTTTTTATTTAATCATGGTCTGCTTAGAATCCTAAAACTAGGCATCATATATTTTAATTATTACAGTATATAATTATAATAAATTTGTAGTGGGAAAATAATTATTTTCTGCAAACCCTTAGCGAACCAATAAAATGGCTTGGCGACCCAAATTTGGGTCGCGACCCAGGGGTTAAGAACCCCTGATCTAAACGAACTGAACTACATTGCACTGCCTCTGCAGGAAGTTTATTCCATTCATTAACTACACGGTTGGTGAAGTTGTTTCTACCCACTTCCAAATTAAATCTATTTCCCGACAGTTTAAGACCATTATCTCTTGTCCACCTGCTCCTCCTCCTGTTCGAAGGATGACTTTGCATCACATAAATAAAAATGTCTGATGTTAGCCAGAACAAAATTGTCCAGCTAACTATCTGACTGAACAAGATTAATCAAAACGAATGTTTAACACTTTAAGAGAAGAAAGGAGGCTAAGTACCGCAGTCTCTATCTTCCCTCTCCTCCTCCCTGCTCCTCCTCCTCCCTGCTCCTCCTCCTCCCTGCTCCTCCTCCTCCCTGCTCCTCCTCCTCCCTGCTCCTCCTCCTCCCTGCTCCTCCTCCTCCCTGCTCCTCCTCCCTCCTCCTCCTCCCTCCCCTCCTCCTCCCTCCCCTCCTCCTCCCTCCCCTCCTCCTCCCTCCCCTCCTCCTCCCTCCCCTCCTCCTCCCTCCTCCTCCCTCCTCCTCCCTCCTCCTCCCTCCCTCCTCCTCCCTCCCTCCTCCTCCCTCCTCCCTCTCCTTTCTTGCCTTACCTCCTTCTCACTCCTCCCTCCTCCCTCCCCTCTCTTCCCTCACCTCCTTCTCACTCCTCCCTCTTCCCTCCCCTCTCTTCACTCACCTCCTTCTCACTCCTCCCTCTTCCCTCCCCTCTCTTCACTCACCTCCTTCTCACTCCTCCCTCCCCTCCTCCTCCCTCCACCTCCCTCCTCCTCCCTCCTCCTCCCTCCTCCTCCCTCCTCCTCCCTCCACCTCCCTCCTCCTCCCTCCACCTCCCTCCTCCTCCCTCCACCTCCCTCCTCCTCCCTCCTCCTCCCTCCTCCTTCCTCCTCCTCCCTCCTCCCTCCCTCCTCCCTCCCTCCTCCCTCCCCTCTCTTCCCTCACCTCCTCCCTCCCTCCTCCCTCCCTCCTCCCTCCCTCCTCCCTCACTCCTCCCTCCCTACTCCCTCCCTACTCCCTCCCTCCTCCCTCCCTCCTCCCTCCCTCCTCCCTCCCTCCTCCCTCTCCTTTCTTCCCTTACCTCCTTCTCACTCCTCCCTCCTCCCTCCCCTCTCTTCCCTCACCTCCTTTTCACTCCTCCCTCCTCCCTCCCCTCTCTTCCCTCACCTCTCTTCCCTCACCTCCTTCTCACTCCTCCCTCCCCTTCTCCCTCCTCCCTCCCCTCCTCCCTCCCCTCCTCCATCATCCTCCCTCCCCTCCATCACCCTCCCTCCCCTCCTCCATCATCCTCCCTCCCCTCCATCATCCTCCCTCCCCTCCATCATCCTCCCTCCCCTCCATCCTCCTCCCTCCCCTCCATCATCCTCCCTCCCCTCCATCATCCTCCCTCCCCTCCATCATCCTCCCTCCCCTCCTCCTTCCCCTCCTTCCTCTCCTCCCTCCCCTCCTCCTTCCCCTCCTTCCTCCCCTCCTCCTTCCCCTCCTTCCTCTCCTCCCTCCCCTCCTCCTTCCCCTCCTTCCTCTCCTCCCTCCCCTCCTCCTTCTCCTCCTTCCTCTCCTCCCTCCCCTCCTCCTTCCTCCTCCCTCCCCTCCTCCTTCCTCCTCCCTCCCCTCCTCCTTCCTCCTCCCTCCCCTCCTCCTTCCACCTCCCCCCCCGCCTCCTTCCTCCTCCCTCCCCTCCTCCTCTCTCCTCCCTCCCCTCCTCCTTTCTCCTCCCTCCCCTCCTCCTTCCTCCTCCCTCCCCTCCTCCTTCCTCCTCCCTCCCCTCCTCCTTCCTCCTCCCTCCCCTCCTCCTTCCTCCTCCCTCCCCTCCTCCTTCCTCCTCCCTCCCCTCCTCCTTCCTCCTCCCTCCCCTCCTCCTTCCTCCTCCCTCCCCTCCTTCCTCCTCCTTTCCCTCCTTTCCTTCCTCCTCCCTCCCTCCTTTCTCCTTCCTCCTCCCTCTCCTCCTTTCTCCTCCCTCCCCTCCTCCTTCCCCCTCCCTACCCTCCTCCTTCCCCCTCCCTCCCCTCCTCCTTCCTCCTCCCTCCTCCCTCCTCCTCACTCCTCCCTCCTCCTCCTCCTCCTCCTCCTCCTCCTCCTCCTTTCTCCTCCCTCCTCCTCCTCCTTTCTCCTCCCTCCTCCTCCTCCTTTCTCCTCCCTCCCTCCTCCTTCCTCCTCCCTTCTCCCTTCTCCTCCCTCCTCCTTCCTCCTCCCTCCCCTCCTCCTTCCTCCTCCCTCCCCTCCTCCTTCCTCCTCCCTCCCCTCCTCCTTCCTCCTCCCTCCCTCCCCTCCCTCCTCCTTCCTCCTCCTACCTCCCCTCCTCCTCTCTCCTCCCTCCCCTCCTCCCTTCCCTCTCCCCCACCACCTCCTTTTCACTCCTCCTCCCTCCTCTCTCCTCCTCTCTCCTCCCTCCCCTCCCCTCCCCTCTCCTCCCCCACCTCCTCTCAGCAACCTAATCCCATTTACCTGTTATGATGCCATGTTGCCGGTAGCCTCAGCCACATGTCGCTCAGCTAATTGCTTTCGATTCGATACTGTCAAACTTCTCCGCCTCTTGTTCGATGTACTTAGACACTCATATATTATGTCTCCTATCAGATCTCCATTAAATTGTCTCCTGGCGTGATCTCCGTCGTTTACACGCTTCGGCAGCTCCTCGACTTCCGGTGGGTTCTGTAAACTGATTGAAATTGTTTGGCACTAGCCAGAATAAAGTTTGTAAGTGTACCGGGGTCGAGGTACCGGGTGGTGCCTCATTTGTTTAGATTGTCGTCAGGTGCGCTTGTTTACCTTAAGAGCCTCCCAACCTCACCCCCAACCTCACCCCCAACCTCACCCCAACCTCACCCCAACCTCACCCCAACCTCACCCCAACCTCACCCCAACCTCACCCCAACCTCACCCCAACCCCATCCCGAACCCCATGAAAACGAAAGAGTTGATGGCCGTATTTTTCAAACGCTTCTCCACCTTTCTAAAAAAAAAAAAAAAAAAAAAAAAAAATCCATTAGAAAATGGGATTTGACTAACTTCATAGTGACTCTATACTTATGAAAAATACCTGGACAATTTATAGATAAACTAGGTGAATTTCGTTAGATCAAATTAGTACAAAACTAATTGTAGTCTTGCAACTCGGGAAATATGTTCCCTAATAGCGTCTTTAGTCAGAATTGAAGAAGAAAGCTGAACTTCATCGTCGATCTATTCTTGTCCACGCGGACAGCATAGACCTTTCCAACCTCTTCTCCCTGCGTAGTTAAAAAAAAAAGAAGAAAAAAAAAAATGATAATAATGAAGTGGAGTACATAGTATAAACAAACAATAAAAACAGACACAAAATATGATAATAATAATAAAAAATATATATATTTGCCAAGCTTATCCGTTCATTGCGTACTCCCCTGACAAACCTCTGGCGCACTCCCAGATGGAGGAGACTGCAAGAGACTATAAGGCCTACACTAGGCAGTTCCACGTCCCTTACCATCTCTTATCCCTATCCATAAAGTTATCTTCTCTTAATAACAACCAATTATTTCAGCGCTCAGTCTATTCCATTCATGAACCACCGAGCGAGTCTAGGCCGATTCTTCTGAACTTTTACGGGTTCGTTTGAGTAGAGACGACTTCGGTTATAATCTTTCGTTCTTCCAGTGTTCAGAAGTCAAATTACCCTTTGAGTCTCGTATTGAGAAACTGAATGGCGAACTGAAAGGAGTTAAAAATTTACGAATGTTAGACACAGTGTTGATATGTTCTTTGGTAAGTTTAGAAGGATTCAAACAAAAAATCTTCCTGTAGCTATTAAAATTCACAGCATTTGACGAAAATCTGCCCAGACTTGCTCAGTGTAAAACGGTGCTTCTCAACGTGGGGCGTATGACCCACTGGTTGGCAATTTTTTTTTTTTTTTTTTTTTTTTCCCATTGATGCCTTGTTCTTTTGAATTGTCTTAAACCAAGGTTCTATGCTCTTTCAGCTGAAGGGGAACTTATTTTTCAAATGATAAGAATTATATATCACCACATGGGGGGGACATCAGTAATTAGGTGGGCCATGTCCCAAAAAACAGGTCAGGAACCATTATAAATTAATAAACAAATAGAAAATAGATGAATGAATAAGCAAGTAATTAACGAAGTGAATAAACAAATCATTAACTAAATAGATAAACAAGCAATTAACAAACCAAATAAACATGTAAATAAATGAGCAAAATGAAACAAAACACTAAATGACAAAAAAGGGTCTATGCTCTTTCAGCTGAAGGGAAACTTATTTTTCAAATGATAAGAATTATATATCACCACATGGGGGGACATCAGTAATTAGGTGGGCCATGTCCCCCAAAAAATAGGTCAAGAATCATTGAACGCAGCCTTCAATGTATTCTTTGACGCGCTGGAACAAAGTCTCCATAGTGAGTAGTTACATGTGAGGTTAGGTCCCCAGCTACGCATCTCCTGTGTCTTTGGTTACCTCGAGAGAAACTTAAGAGACAAAGACCACCGCTAGAGTCCGGCGCTGTTGCCACAGACTCTGCCACCGGCGCTGTTGCCACAGACTCTGCCACCGGCGCTGCCAACGGACCAGACAGCGTCATTATAACCACATCTGCGTGTAGTTAGTTGTTGTCAACCTGATCACTACTGGAGTGGAGTCCCGTGAGGATGAGGATAGTACTCTAGGTAGATTGATATAATAATGATAAAAAAAATAGATAAATAAAACAAATAGAAGTAAAAATAAAGAAAAAATAACAGGAACGTGGTATAAATGAATAAACAGATAGAAACTAGATGAATAAGCGAGTAATTAACGAAATGAATAAACAAGTAATTAACTAAATAGATAAACAAGCAATTAACAAACTAAATAAACATGTAAATAAATGAGCAAAATGAAACAAAACACTAAATGACAAAAAAAAAAAAAAATTCTTTGCGATTGCTCGAGATTGTCCACAAGTATAGAATCGCTGGTAAACTAAAGACCAAAACAATAACAACTGTTGTTGCCATGGAGACGAAGAGAATCACCTGGCGACATCCAGAATAAAAAAGAAAAGTATCATCAGGCATGGAAGGACAAAAGATCACAAACATCAGTAATGGAATCATCACAATCATCATATCCAACATCACCAAAACACGTGACCAATATTCACCTAATATCTGCAGTTGTTTTTAGTCAGCCATGTAACCTCAGGAGAGTCGCTGGCCGAACAGATTAGAGCGTCGCCACTTGCGGCGGGGGTCGAGGAGACGTCATTTCATTCCTGCCGCCAGCGAGTTGGACCTCTGTAAGTGGTACCGTTCTAGCCTCCTGACAGGGGTGAGTCCGTGACGTAAGTTCGAATCATCATTATTTATAGTCATTAAAATTTTGTTTCAATCGCCTCGACATCTAAGTCGTTAATGTCGTCATAGACTGTATTTCACCAATGCTTCTATCCTCGTGGATCTCCGAGCCAGTGACGAGGCGAAGGTCTTCTTCACTAGTACCTGTCTTCACCGTCATGATTATCGTCATTATCATGGGATCTTTGGTGGTCCGCCATTGTAGTAGTGGACATGAGCCTTGTGTGAGGTGGATTCAATTCCAGTGAGATTTCATTTCTGGGAAGAAATTACCCGTCGTTGTTGCAACAGGGGCCTATCCAGGATGTACTTTTGTGAGGTGGGATGGGAGGTTTATTTGTGGGAGAAGGGGGGTTCTTAAAGGGGGATTTCTGGGGGCCAGGATGTACTTTTGTGGGGTGGCGTGGGGTAGGGGGTTTGTGGTATGGGGGTTTATTTGTGGGAGAAGGGGGGTTCTTAAAGGGGGATTTCTGGGGGCCAGGATGTACTTTTGTGGGGTGGCGTGGGGTAGGGGGTTTGTGGTATGGGGGTTTATTTGTGGGAGTAAGGGTGGTTTTTTGAGGGGGATTTCTGTGGGCCAGGATGCACTTCTGTGGCGTGGGGTAGGGGGTTTGTGGTATGGGGGGTTATTTGTGGGAGTAAGGGTGTTTTTTTTTAGGGGGATTTCTGGGGGCCAGGATGGGGGGTTTATTTGTGGGGGCAAGGATGTTTTTTGAGAGGGATATTTTTGCGGGCTAGGATGGTTTTTGGAGGGTTTAGGGTGGAATTATGTTAATGTGTTTAAGTTTAAATTCAAGCTGGTGGGGATTTTGGTAGGATGGGGATTTGGGGGAGTTGTGTGTGTTAAGGGGTTCTTTGTGGGTATTTTTCTTAAGCCAGGGTGGTTTTCGATGTGGTAAAAATTTAAACTTAAAATCTTAACTTGTTAAGTTGGCTGTACACTAGGCATTTCTCGCTAGCATGCTACTTGCTTTTGCTACTTGCTTTTGCTACTTAGTTTGAGTAGAAACAACTTCGGTTACGATCTTTTGTTTTTCAAATTTCCAAACGTCAAATGACTCTTGCGTCATGCAGTGAGAAGCTTAGACACACAAGAAAAAGTTAGAAGTTAGACTGTTAGAACGTTACGCACATTGTTGACAAACTCTTCCGGAAGTCTAGAATATCGTAACCAAAGTCGTTTCTACTCAAACAAAGTAACAAAAGTGAATAGCATGCTAGTCTAGTGTGCCGCCACCATCAGGGATTACAAATGGGTAGCGGGGGTGGGGGTGGGGAGTGGAGTGTCTTCAGTTGGTATGAGCTTTGCAGAAGTCAGTGGGATTAAAAAAGACGGATGTATCTTGAGCTGATATATTTCTATACTTATGGAGTACTATTCAAAACAAGTAATGCTTCATCTCTATCTCTACCTCTTTATCTCTATCTATCTCTGCTTCTCTGTCTCTACCTCTGTCTCTGCCTCTCTGTCTCTATCTCTCTATCGCTCTCTCTCTATCTCTACTTCTCTATTTCTACTTCTCTAACTCTCTATCTCCTCCTCTTTATCTCTGTCTCTCTATCTCTGCGTCTCTGTCTCCATCTCTCTATCTCTATCTCCATCTCTATTCCTGTCTCTACCTCCGCCTCTATCTCTACCGGTAGCGCTACCTGTAGCTCTATCTCTCTATCTCTACCTTTATCTCTATTTCCACTCGATTTTCAACCTAATTTTCATCTCTGTTTTCATTTTCATCACCCACTGACGCACTCACTTACTCTTTCTTTTTCTTTTCGATTTCTTTTCCTTTTCTTTTTCTCTTTTTCTTTCTCTTACTCTTTTTCTTTCTCTTTTCCTTTCTCTCACGTTCCTTTTCCCTCGTTCTTTTTCTTCCTCGTATTCTCTCTCTATCTCTCTTTCTGTCTGTCTCCTCTCTATCTCTCTCTGTCTCTTTCTATCTCTCTCTCTGCCTCTCTCTGTCTCTCTCTCTGTCTCTCTGTCTCTGTCCTGTCTCTCTCTGTCTCTCTGTCTCTCTCTCTCTAACTCTCCCTCTCTGTTTCTCCTCTGTCTATCTCTCTCTCTGTGTATCTCTCTATCTCTCTCTCTGTGTATCTCTCTCTCTGTGTCTTCCCCTCTCTGCCTCTTCCTCTTTGTCTCTCCTCTGTCTCTCTCTCTGCCTCTCTCTCTGTCTGGCTCTCTCTCTCTCTCTCTCTCTCTCTCTCTCTCTCTCTCTCTCTCTCTCTCTCTCTCTCTCTCTCTCTGTCTGTCTGTCTGTCTCTGTCTGTCTGTCTGTCTCTGTCTGTCTCTCTGTCTGTCTGTCTGTCTATCTCTCTGTCTGTCTGTCTCTCTGTCTGTATCTCTCTGTCTCTTTCTTTCTCTTTCTCTCTCTTTCTCTTTTTCTTGAATAATATTTCTACCTCACCTACTTCATCTCATCTGTGAGATATTGTTCCTAAGGATAGAAGCGCTGGTTATTGGAGGAGGAACACAAACACTCTACCTCTCTCTCTTATCTCGTTTTAATCATTAATCTGTCCATGATGTGGATGTAAGCAACTTGCCAGTCCCTGTTTGTGTAAATCGCCAGATTCTGACTCGGTTCGACGGAAAAGGACAAATCGGATTCTTTGTCTTTTGGGTAAGTTTGAATTGATTGCCAGACATGTAGGCATCCCCTCTCCCACATACACGCGCACACACACACACACACACACACACACACACACACACACACACACACACACACACACACACACACACACACACACACACACACACACACACACACACACACACACACACACACACACACACACACACACACACACACACACACACACACACACACACACAGATCAGTCATTTACGAGCTCTGTGCTCTCTTCCGGGAGGGAAATAGCTGTCGATCACGAGTCCAACACGTGATCCAAAGACCATGGTGAACCATAGTGAATCACACAGACACACACATACACACACACACACACACACACACACACACACACACACACACACACACACACACACACACACACACACACACACACACACACACACACGACTTGGTGGCGCAGTTGATAGAGCATTGGAATGCCAAGTACGGTGGTGCTCGCAGTACCTGGTTCAAATCCTGCCCAGGGCCGAAATTATTTCGGTATCGCTGCGCTTCGGGTCGTTACTCTGACTCTCGTGGGCGGGGAGTTGGGGGTGTGTATGTGTGTAAGGTCTTAGCATTACCCATAGATCGGTCATACGAGCTCTGAGCTCTCTTCCGGGAGGGAAATAGCTGTCGATCACGAGTCCAACACAAGATCCAAAGACCAAGGTGAATACACACACACACACACACACACACACACACACACACACACACACACACACACACACACACACACACACACACACACACACACACACACACACACAGACGTAAACACACACACACACACACAGACGTAAACACACACACACACACACACACACACACACACACACACACACACACACACACACACACACACACACACACACACACACACGAATCGGTGGCGCGATTGGTAGAGTCTCCGACTGTCACTACGGTGGTCCGGGTTCGAATCCTGCCCAGGGCTGAAATGATTTCAGTATCACTGCGCTTCGAGTCGTTATTCCAACTATCGTGGGCGTGGAGTTGGGGGTATGTGTGCGCGTAGACTCACAGCAGTACCTATAGTTCGGTCATACGAGCTCTAAGCTCTCTTCCGGGAAAGAAGTAGCTGTCGATCACGAGTCCAACACGTGATCCAAAGACCATGGTGAATACACACTCACGTAAACACGCACACACACACACACACACACACACACACACACACACACACACACACACACACACACACACACACACACACACACACACACACACACACACACACACACACACACACACACACACACACACACACACACACACACACATGTTAATATAGAATCATAAGAAAAATCTAAATACATGCCCACGAACTATTATGGAGGTAGAAAACGCATATGTAACAAACTATAATGTTTACTAGGAGCATTGTTTATTACGTAATAATACCCAAATAAAATCACACGACGGCATAGATAAAGTATCTAAAATCCTCAACGTTTCTAGATTTTATCTTAAAACTAGAAAAAGAAAATCCATCTAGAAATGGACAAACGTCGGTCATGTAACTCTACAACCTCGAGTAAAGCGTTGTGACGTCACACAAGCCCCGCCCACCTGCTCACAAGCTCCGCCCTCCTCCAAGTGGACTTCTTTCAAATACTCAAATACTAGGTTACCTTACCTGAATGACGAGTTACCCACATGAGAGAGGATCAACGACCTCCAGAAATGACTCTTGTCAAAGGTGACTTGAGAAGGAAGACTTGTCTGGTTATTGTGAACGCTGGGGTATAGTCGGACCTTCTCTCTGTACTGTTATCAAACGTGATGGGTCTATTGATCTCACTGGAATGACTCGTTGTGACTGAGATAAGGTCATGATTTCTATCAGCGTTGCTGACTTCTATTCAGTTGTAAGTTATGACTTGATGCAATTATTGTTATCTGACAGATCGAAGGACAAAAACCTACACTGTAATTTTCCTTAAACTCTACGTTCATGACTTTTTTTTTTTTTTTTACGAAAATAGACTATGCAAATTCTATTTGTTTGTTTGTGTGTTTATGTTTGTCTTTGTTTCTTGTTTGTTTTTTGTTTATTCACTTATCTGTTTACTTGTTAAATTGTTAATTTGTTTATCTAACGATGTATTCACGTGTTTGTGCATTTGTATAGTGAATATTCTTGTTATCGTCATCATCATCATCGTCATCGTCGTCATCACCATCGTCATCGTCATCACCATCGTCATCGTCGTCATCGTAATCATCATCATCATCATCATCATCATCATCATCATCATCATCATCATCATCATCATCATCATCATCATCATCATCATCATCATCATCATCACCATCACCATCACCATCACCATCACCATCACCATCACCATCACCATCACCATCACCATCACCATCACCATCACCATCACCATCACCATCACCATCACCATTACCATTACCATTACCATTACCATTACTAACACCATCATCATCATCATCATCAATTTATCTATCTATCTATCCATCTATTTCTCTATCCATCTAACATCTAGTTCTACTTTGAATCTAAAATTTCCCCGGCTCAAAAACAAGCTTGATTTTTCTCTCATTGTCATTCGCCCAAGACTCTGCCCAGGTGCACTGCCTCCACCCAATCTATCTTCATTTCTTTTTATCTATTATTAGTTTTTTCCGCTTTCTTTATGATAAATTAAGTTCAATTACTTCTACCCAGCTGACATTTTGTATTGTCTCCTTGTTGCATATGTGCTCATCTATTTAGAAATATCTATATCCATTAATCTTTTTCTTCTTCATAAAATATTTCCGCTAAAATTACATTGTATGAGATCTATATCTTTGCTAACTTTTCCTTGCTTGGAATCTGGTATCAGCTATAATCATATAATTTCTATAATGTTTTGAGAAGGAAAAGATTTTATCATAACACTTGTATGTAAGTATATGAATAGATATGTAAATGGGGACACAAGCATATCCAGCTTGTTGGTGTAGTAGTTAGCGTGTAGGGCTTCCGATGAGGCAGTCCCGAGATCGAGCCACGCTCAGGGGTGGAGAGATTTATTTACACTACAAGCCGTTACTCTACCTGCTGAGCGAGATAGTGTGTGTGCGTGTGTATGTGTATGTGTGTGCGTGCGCGCGTGCGTGTGTGTATGTGTGAGTGTGCATGTGGGTGTTTGTGTATGTTTATGTGTGTGTGTGATTCACCATTGTCTTGGATCACGTGTTGGACTCGTGATCGACAGTTATCAACCCCCCGGATGAGAGCTCAGAGCTCGTATGACCGCACACACACACGCCCAACTCCCCGCCCACGAGAGTTGGAGTAACAACCCGCAGCGCAGCGATACTGAAATTATTTCAACTCTGTGCGGGATTCGAACCCGGACCGCCGTAGTGGCAGGCGAGAACGCTAACCACTGCGCCACGAGGTGTGTGTGTGTGTGTGTGTGTGTGTGTGTGTGTGTGTGTGTGTGTGTGTGTGTGTGTGTGTGTGTGTGTGTGTGTGTGTGTGTCTGTGAGCGTTTGTGTTTTTATACGTTTGTGTGCTTGTGTTTGCGTCGTGTGCGCGTGTGTGTACATGTGCGTGCGCTTGCGTGTGTCTGCGTGCGTTTGGGTGCGTTTGCGTGATAGTGCATATTTACAACATAGGTAATGGTTTGATAAACGATAGAGCTCTTACATACACATACACACACACACATACACACACACACACTCACACACACACACACACACACACACACACACACACACACACACACACACACACACACACACACACACACACACACACACACACACAGTAAAATGAGTGGGAGATATATAAACTATTACTATCTAGATATCAAATTCATTAGTATTCTCTGTATGCACACGAAAAAATACTACTTGTTCATCTATTTATCTATCTATTGGCTTATATTTATTAATATTTACTTTTATACTTGTTTTTATAGTTGTCTATTTGTTAATGTGCACTCGTTAATCTGTTTATATAAAATCTTATTTTTTCATATTTGTCTTTATTTCTTATTAACTTTTGTGTGTCTGTTTAATTAAGATTTTTTACATTAGCTGGAGAATCCCTCTAACCTCTCCCAATACGTTTTATACAAATCAAAACATATTTTTTTTTATTCCGTACACCGTCAGGCAATTTCAATCATTCCTCGTGATTCCAAGGCTCCTGCCCGTCTTAAAAGAAAGCGCTAAGTGGCAAAATAAATGAATAAATAAATAGATAGATAAATGAATATATAGATAAATAAATATACCTTAAAGCGCTAAGTGGCAAAATCCCCCATTTATACACAGCTGTCTTTCCATTCTCCTGCAGACTTCTCTTCCCCTCCCACAGGCACTGACCCCGTGAGAGCGGGTGGTCTGTTCCAGGTTGTTCATAGTCCACAGTCCGTTCACACCCGGAGGGTCATGCACGAGCGCCCTCCTGCCATTCTGTCGCAAGTGTGGCACCAGGTGTATGTATGTGTGTGTGTGTGTGTGTGTGTGTGTGTGTGTGTGTGTGTGTGTGTGTGTGTGTGTGTGTGTGTGTGTGTGTGTGTGTGTGTGTGTGTGTGTGTGTGTGTGTGTGTGTGTGTTATTTATCGTGGTCTTGGATCACATGCTGGAATTGTGATTGACATTTGTTACTTTCCTGGATGGTAGATAAATAGATTGGTGTATGGAAAATGTTGTGCCCTGATACAAAACACACACGTGCACACGCACACACACACACACACACACACACACACACACACACACACACACACACACACACACACACACACACACACACACACACACACACACACACACACACACACTTTCACCTCTTTGTCTAAGGAAAAGCATGAAGGTTTTCGGGGTTTCGGTGCTTTTCCAACTCTGGTCCGGACCCGATCTCGGTGTCAATAAGTTAACTTGCCAAAACGCTATCCACTATACCAGCTGGCTGTGTGTGTATGCTTGTATATATGTATTTGTACGTGTGTGTGTGTGTGTGTGTGCGGTGCTTGTGTGTTTGTGTGTGTCTGTATGTATGTGTGTGTGTGTGTGTGTGTGTGTACATGTGTGTTAGTGTGTGTGTGCGGTGCTTGTGTGTTCGTGCGTGTCTGTATGTGTATGTGTGTGCGTGTGTGTGCGTGTGTGTGTGTGTGTGTGTGTGTGTGTGTGTGTGTGTGTGTGTGTGTGTGTGCATTGTGTATGTGTGTGTGCGGTACTTGTGTGTTCGTGTGTATTTGTATACGTGTATGTTATCATGTGTATATGCATGTACGTGCATGTGCGTGTGTGCGTGTGTGTGTACAGAAAAGGTCATTGGATCCCTCCTGTATGACCTCCATAGCTCAAAAGGCGACAAATGTGAGTTGCTTTGAACTCTGTGACCTCTCGTGGGGGCGCCACATAGCACCACGTCCTTGATCGCGTGTGTGTGTGTGGCTGTCCAAACAAGAGTAAGGTGTATATTTCTATATTAACGTTTATGATTTTTTATAGTCTCGTGTGTGTGTGTGTGTGTGTGTGTGTGTGTGTTTGCGTGTGTGTGTATGTATTTGTGTTTGTGTGTGTATGTTTGTGTGTGTGTGTGCTTGTGTGTATGATTGTCTTTTTGTGTGTATTCGTGTGTGCCTGCATGTGTGTATGTGTGCTTGTGTGATTTTGTGTGTGTGTGTGTGTGTGTGTGTGTGTGTGTGTGTGTGTGTGTGTGTGTGTGTGTGTGTGTGTGTGTGTGTGTGTGTGTGAGAGAGAGCTTTTGTGTGTGTGTGTGTGTGTGTGTCCCCATCTCCTATTCTCTAATTTTTCATAGCTAGCTTCATAATTACACATGGTTTTAGTCTGAGTCTAGATATTCATTTAGACTCGAGTTCAAATATTCTTCCAGCTTAGGCTATATTTCCAAAGATATTCCAAATATTCATGCAACTGTATTCAAAACTATATTTCTCCAAATCCTTTAGACATGTATCCTTTCTTAATTTGCTATCATGACCTCTAAAAAACCTCCTGTCAATGTTTTCTATCTTGTATATGTTGAATGTTGTTCATTTTTTCGCTGTGAATGAATTTTCATTTTTTTAGGGAATTTTCATATAATGATGTAATTGGGATGGTTAGCTAATCTAGACCACATTTCTAGAATATATATCTCCACTCTCCTAAGACTCTGCCTAATTCTTTTTAATGAAACTTTTTTCTGAATGAAATGTTTGATGACATTTCACTTCTCTGGCTCGTTAATATCAGAAGAAAAGTATAAAAAATGAAAAATTATTTTATACAATTATATATTCTGAGTCTGAAACGGCTGGCCCTGCTGTGGATGTGCTGTGTCTTGCTGCATTGCTTCCAGCCCGGGGCAGTGGGCGGGATACAGGGATGACCCGTCATCCACGAGAAGCTAAGAGGAGGCGGTTACACATGGGTGATGGATGAGGGTGAGATGGGTGGGAGTGGGTGCATGCTTTGCTTGGCTA
>NC_134790.1:13188927-13193927 GCF_046742065.1 Oratosquilla oratoria
GCAGTCAACTCTCTCTCTTCTTTCATCTAACGAATTCAAGGTTTTCTAACCTTTTGTCTAGTTTCTATCTACTGTGACTAAACTTCAGTTTATCTTGTAAAGACAATGACGGGCGCCTAAAGAAAGAGAAAGAAAGAAAGAAAGAGAACGAAAAAATGATAATAAATTAATGCACACAAAATTTTCTAGATAAATACAATTTAATATTATAAAAATCTCTGATGTGCCCTCAAGGACGCCATGACAGTTCTGAGGACTCCATGGCGCTCGCGAGCAACAGCTTGGGGACCACTAAAGCACAGTCTCCTCCATTTCATCTCATTTGATTTTCATTCTCCTGATGCCTCTTCTTGGCTTGTGCGCTGGTGACATCATCGGAAGCGTGCTGGTCTCACATTTCCCCAGATCTGCGTTCGAATCCCGCACTCCTCTCCGATTCCCAGCAGTGACTACCTGACCCAAACGATCCAGGAAGCGCATCACAGGGCAAAGGTGATGGCTTCGGCCGTAGCTACTCAGCGCCTCCTGGTGTGGGCTTGTCACCATTTCTGTGGTACTAGCTAACAAGTTAAAGGTTCTCAACCCTTTTCTCTCGTTCGCCTCTTCATGAATTCTCAACATTGGTGTGGATCCTCTTCGTTTTTTCCCCCAAATACCACCCACCAAAAAAAGGTAAAAATAAGAAATGAAATAATAATGTTAAAAATAAACAAATAGATGAATAGATAAATAAATAAAAAATAAATAATGATGGCGATAATAATGGTAATAATGGTAGCGATAGTGGTGATAATGGTAATAATGGTGGTGATAATGGTGATAATGGTGGCGATAATGATGGTGATAATGGTGGTGATAATTATGGTGATAATGGTGGTGATAATGGTGGTGATAATGGTGGTGATAATGGTGGTGATAATGGTGGTGATAATGGTGGTGATAATGGTGGTGATAATGGTGGTGATAATGGTGGTGATAATGGTGGTGATAATGGTGGTGATAATGGTGGTGATAATGATGGTGATAATGATGGTGATGATGATGGTAATGAAAATGATAATGATAATAATACGATGATGATGAAGAGAAACCCTTTGCTTTATCACAAAGTTGCCAATCACAGTTATCTTGTATTTGATGTGAGGAATCCGAATATCAAAGAAAAATAATATTACTCTGTCCCGGCCGAGCCGAAGCATAAGGCATCCTACACCCATGCAAACACCCATTCACCCCTACCCCCTCTTAGCACCTCGTGGATGAAGGGTCATCCCTCACTCCCGGCACACTGCTCGGGGTTACAATCAACGGAGCAACACACAAACAAGACTAAACAAGAACAGATCTATTCAATTTTGAAAAAAAAGAGGCAATATGACGTCATGCGTAGGTTTGGTACTCAAACAGTTACTTACCTTTCCCGAAGTGAACAGCCCTGTTCTTGTTTAGACCTTGGATGTGGCAAGATGGGAAGAGAAAAGAGCCACTAGATGCAGGAACTTAGACATTAGCTCCAGAGTCAAATGACTTCCTCAATTCGGAAAAAATCGTCGTCGATGGTGACATTTTTCGTTTCCTCACAATATCCTCTTATCTTCCCTTCGCTTGCCTCCACAAGCCAATTCTCCCTCCTTCCCTCCCTCCTTTCCCTCCCTCCTTTCCCTCCCTCCTTTCCCTCCCTCCCTCTTTACCTCCTTCCCTCCTTCTTTCCTTCCCTCCCTCCTTCCCTCCTTCCCTCCCTCCCCTCTCTTCTTACCTCCCTCCCTCCTTCCTTCCTTCCCCCCTTCCCTCTTCACCTCCCTCATTACCTCCCTCCCTCCTTCTTTCCCTCCCTCTCTCTCTTCTTACCTCCCTACCTCCTTGCCTCTTTACCTCCCTCTCTCCCTACCTCCCTCCTCATCTCCCTCCCTCCTTCCCTCCCTCCCTCCCTCCTTACCTCCCTTCCGCCTTCCCTCTTTCCTTCCCTCCCCTCTCTTCTTACCTCCCTCTATACCTCCCTCTCTCCTTACCTCCCTTCCTCCTTACCTTCCTTCCTCCTTACCTCCTTACTTCCCTCCCTCCTTCTTTTTCTCCCTCTCTTCTTACCTCCCTCCCTCCCTCTTTCCCTCCCTCCCTCCCTCCCCCCTTACCTCCCTCTCTACCTCCCTCTCTTCCTCCTTACCTCCCTCCCTTCCTCTTTACCTCCCTACTCTTTACCTCCCTACTCTTTACCTCCCAACTCTTTACCTCCCTACTCTTTATCTCCCTACTCTTTACCTCCCTACTCTTTACCTCCCTTCCTCCTTACCTCCCTTCCTCTTTACCTCCCTTCCTCTTTACCTCCCTTCCTCTCTTCTTACCTCCTTCCCTCCTTACCCCCCTACCTCCTTACATCCTTACCTCCCTCTCTACTTACCTCTCTCCCTCCTAACCTCCCTCCCTTCCTCTTTCCCTCCTTACCTCCCTCTTTCTTTACCTCCCTCCTTACCTTTTTCCTTTTCCTCCCTCCCTTCTTTCTTCTTTCCCTCTCTCCTTTTTTCCCTCACTTCTTACCTACCTCCCTCCCTTCTTATATATCTCCCTCCTTCCTTCCCTCCTTACCTCCCTCCTTACCTCTCTCCTTTCTTGCCAATCACCCTTCCTCGTTCCCTCCTTACCTCCCAACCCTTCTTTCTCTCCTTACCTCACTCCTTCTTTCCGTTCCTCCTTTTCCTCCCTCCCTCCCTCTCTCCTTCCTTCTTTTCCTCCCTCCTTCTTTCCTGTCCTCCTTCCCTCCTTATCTCCCGCCATCCCTCCCTTCCCCCTCTTCCCCTTCCTCCTTACCTCCCTCCTTCTTCCCCTCTCTCCTTCCCTCCCTCCCTCCTTCCCTCCCTCCTTTCCCTCCCACCCTCCTCCTCTCCCTCCTCCGCCTCGCTCCCTCCTTTCCTCTTTCTGTTCTTCCTCTTTCTGGTTCTCTATTTCTGGGTCTCTTTTTATGTTTTGTCTGTTGCTTAATTTCTTGGACTATCTATCTCTCTCTCTCTCTCTCTCTCTCTCTCTCTCTCTCTCTCTCTCTCTCTCTCTCTCTCTCTCTCTCTCTCTCTCTCTCTCTCTCTCTCTCTCTCTCTATGTCTGTCTGTCTGTCTCTCTCTCTCACCTCTCTATCTCTGTCTCTCTATCGCTCTGTCTCTCTCTCTGTCTATCTCACTCTCTCTCACTCTCTCACTCTCTCTCTCTCTCTCTCTCTCTCTCTCTCTCTCTCTCTCTCTATATGTATATATATATATATGTATATATGTATATATATAATATATATATACACACACATACATACACACACACGCACACGCACACACACGCACACACACACACACGCACACACACACACACACACACACACACACACACACACACACACACACACACACACACACACACACACACACACACACACACACACACACACACACACACACACACACACACACACACACACACACACACACACACACACACATATATATATATATATATATATATACATATACATACAATTTCCTATTATCTTTTCTCGCCAATATTTCTCAAATTATTCCTTCTCTCTTCTCTTTATTTTCTTTGCATCCACATTACTCTTTGTCTACCTCCATGTTTCCCTTTCTCTTTCTTCGTGGTCCGCCATATCCTCGAGTGTCCAAAGGTCCGTGTGTGTATAAGGTTTCGTAGTTATGCATACACATGCATAATTACACCTTATCATAGAAATGTGTGTGTTTATAAAAAAAAAACTAGGCTCTTTTATATCCTAAAGCTCTTGTGTGGGCAAAAGTAATTACACATAGCTCAGTACAACGTAAAGATGACAGCTATAAATACCTATAGATGGTTCTGTCTGCAAAGGAAATTGGCGATGAACGCATCTTTAGTGTCCCGGCCCGGTTGTCGCAGAGTTTTTATGAGTGCGCAAAGTATTTTTTAACTTGAGCCCTCTGCCGAAGAAAGCGGCGAGGTTTTGCCTCTCCACCGCCCGACAACCGATGGTTAGGGGCTAATATACGGGGCTGAGCTCGTAAGAACTTCTAAATTTACAAGAGCGAATGTGTGTAAATGTTAGCACATACATTATACATACGGGTTCTGTGTCGTGGAACATGAAATACACAACTCTGGGATATCGTAGAAATTTTCTTATTTTTTCTTTTTTTCTTTTTTCTTTTTTTTTTCTTTTCTCTCCCGCGCTCGCACGCATGCATTCACTCTTAGTCTCTCTCTCTCTCTCTCTCTCTCTCTCTCTCTCTCTCTCTCTCTCTCTCTCTCTCTCTCTCTCTCTCTCTCTCTCTCTCTCTCTCTCTCTCTCACAGACACACATAGTACACACACACACACACACACACACACACACACACACACACACACACACACACACACACACACACACACACACACACACACACACACACACACACGCACACACACACACACACGAATAACAAATAGCTGGTTAGGGGACGAAGAAAATATCAAGATGTATAATTTCTACTAGGATGAGTAACTGTGTACATCTGACCTTCGGCAGGAATCCACCAGTTCCACAGGACTCCACCTGATCCACCGAATCCACAGGACTCCACCAGATCTACTGAACTCCATCGGATCTACAGGACTCCACCGGATATACAGGACTCCACCGGATATACAGGACTCCAAGGGATCTACAGGACTCCATCGAGTCTACAGGACTCCACCGTTTTTACAGAACTTCACCGTTTCTACAGAATTCCATCGGATCCACGGGACTCCACTGGATCTGCGGGACTTCATCGGATCCACAGGACTCCACCGAATCCACAGGACTCCACTGGATCCACAGGACTCCACCGTATGCACAGGACTCCACCGAATCTACGGGGCTCCATTGGATCTACGAGACTCCACCTGATCCACAGGACTCCACCGTATCTATAGAACTCCATCGGATCCACGGGACTCCACCGGATCTATAGAACTCCATCGGATCCATGGGACTCCACCGGATCTACAGG
>NC_134790.1:13198927-13208927 GCF_046742065.1 Oratosquilla oratoria
AGCTGATTCGCAAACCAGTAAAGATACTGTATACCACAAAAAGACAATGCACTACCAGCTGATTCACAAACCAACTAAGATACTATAGCCTATACCACAAAAAACCAGCTGATTCACAAACCAGTAAAGATACTGTATACCATAAAAAGACAATGCACCACCAGCTGATTCACAAACCAAGATATTATATACCACAAAAAACCAGCTGATTCACAAACTAGTAAAGATACTGTATACCAATAAAAGACAATGCACTACCAGCTGATTCACAAACTAATCATGACATTGATTACTATAACTAAGACATTTGCACTATGTAGAGATAATCTACATATTATGACGTTTCATCCCTCTACCTCTCCGACTCGCATTTCTACCCAACCCCACCTTCCCTTCCCTTACACCGGTTGCAGGTGTTTAGAGTAACACATGTTGCTGCTACAGCACAAATGTTCCCGGTGCCTTATGACGAATAGTTTACCAAATTGAGAATGCCGGACCCTCGGGCCATCGGACTATCATAGTTTCATGTATGCGTTGACCAAGTGTCCGCATGTCCGCATGTCCGCATGTCCGCATGTCCGCATGACCGCATGTCCGCATGTCTGCATGTCCGCTTGTCCGGATGTCCGGATGTCCACATGTCCGGATGTCCACATGTCCGGATGTCCACATGTCCGCATGACCGCATGTCCGCATGTCGATATCACCGTATGTCTGCATGTCCGTATGTCTGCATGTCCGGATGTCCGCATGTCCGCATGTCCGCATGTCCGCATGCCCGCATGTCCTCATGTCCGCATGAACTGTATAGGGTTAGTATGCGTGCAACAGACAAATAGTGAAGATGAAGGGAATTGGCGTATGCATAATCAACAGGTTTTACGGTAATATTCAAATCAGGTATACCTTGTAACTTAACAGGGAAGCATAATTAGACTTGGCAGGATATCATTAGTTGAAAGTATAATTATGTAATCACTGTACTTACTAGATATTTTTAAATACATGTTGGAATATGTTTCGTGCAAATCAAACTAATGGAGAGACCGGGAAGGGGGAGGGAGATGGGGGCAGAGAGGGGGGGGAAAGAGGGATAGATGAGGGGGGGGAAACTGAGGGAGGAGGAGGAAGAGGGAGGGGAAAGGGGAAGATGGAAAGAGAGAGAGGGAGGGAGAAGGGACAGGGAGAAAGAGAAGGGGAGGGAGAGGAAAGTGAAATGAGGGAGAGGGAGAAAGAGGGGAGAAGACGGAGAGAGAGAGAGAGAGAGAGAGAGAGAGAGAGAGAGAGAGAGAGAGAGAGAGAGAGAGAGAGAGAGAGAGAGAGAGAGAGAGAGAGAGAGAGAGTAGGGGAGGATGGAGAGAGTTGGGGTAGAGGGAAAAGAGAATTGGGGGAAAGTAGGACAGAGTTGGGGGAGGACAGAGAGAGTTGAGGGGGAGGATAAAAAGAGTTAGGGAGGACAGAGAGTTGGGGAAAGGACAAAGTATTGGGGGGAGGACAGAGAGAGAGTTGGTGGGGAGGACGTAGAGAGTGGCGGGGGGGGCAGAGAGAATTAGGGAAGCAGAGAGAGAGTTGGGGTGAGGACAGAGAGAGAGAGAGTTGGGGTGAGGACAGAGAGAGAGAGAGTTGGGGTGAGGACAAAGAGAGAGAGTTGGGGTGAGGACAAAGAGAGAGAGTTGGGGTGAGGACAGAGAGAGAGAGTTGGGGTGAGGACAAAGAGAGAGAGTTGGGGTGAGGACAGAGAGAGAGAGTTGGGTGAGGACAAAGAGAGAGAGTTAGGGTGAGGACAGTGAGATAGTTGGGGTGAGGACAGAGAGAGAGAGAGAGAGAGAGAGCTGGCGGGAGAGGACGATAGTTTGGGAAACTGTGATAAATAATATAATCTTGTTATGAATCGTAATGGCTCTGCATAAGGATTTTAATCAGATCATAGAAATAATCATTGCCTCTAGTCTGTCTGACTGGAAAACCGCAGCTCTCAGTTTTTCATAAAAAAAAAAAAAAAAAAAAAAAAAATATAAATATATATATATTATATATATATATTTATATATACATATATATATATATATATATATATTTATATATATATATATATATATATATATATATATATATATATATACATATATACATACAGACATATATATTTATATATATATATATATATATATATATACACATATATATATTTATATATTTTTATATATATATATATGATATATATATAGTGAAATTGATGCAGCAATATTGGTTCTAGTCCGGAGACCAAACAACAGCCACCCGGGGTTGCATTTTCAAAAAGAAATAAGTGTGTAACGCATATCTACCGTTAATTCCATTTGATAAAAGCTTATAAAAACCTATAATACACTTACCTGTAGCCAATGAATATATAACTTTTAAATAAAACCTTTATATATTTGTTTTTTACTAAATTTAAATAAAAACTTTAAGAGGAATTCTTATTAATAGTCTTGATCGTGTCTGACAGTAATTTTCTTGTTATTAATTTTCCGTTATTTTTTGTTTATATTCCTGACTGTTTCCCACTGCAGCGTTGTGTCTGCAGGACATCTCAGCCCCTTTTGTGTCGGAAGGCATTTGTGTTTGTTAATTTATTGGTGTACTGATTGATTTATTGATTATTATCATTTATGTATTAGCTATTTATTTATCAATCTATTTATCTATTTGTTTATGTATTTATGTATTTATTCATTTATCTATCTTTTTATTTGTTAGTTTATACATTTACTTCTGTATTGACTTATTGATTTATTAATTTATTGATTTACATATTGATTAATTAATTCATTAAGTAATTAATCTATCTATCTATCTATCCAATCTATCCATCTATCCATCTATCCATCTATCCATATTCATGTGCTAACTCGTTATGCCATTTGACTCCTCTATTTATCTTGAGGCGCCCCTTCTGTACCGGCTGTGCAGCTTCCCTGCCGTCAGGCGATTTTATTCATCTATGGGGGCATCCATTCGACCTCATCCGTGTTTATCTGTTTGTTTTGTTTTGTTTATTCTATTTATTTCCTTATTAATTTTGTTTTTGTTTGTTTATTTATGTTTCTTTAAGTATTTGGTTTATTTATTTATATATTTCTTTCTTTATTTTTACTTATTTTCTATTTTTTTTTTATTTATTCATTTTATTGATCTATTATTTTTGTTTATTTTATTTATCTAGTTATTTAATTATTTTTATTATCTTTTTATTTTCATGTATTCATTTATTTATTTACTAATTTATCTATCCATTTATTTATTTATCTATTTATTCATTTATTTTTTCAGGCAGTCTATTTTGTTCATCTCCATATTGCTTCCTGGACAGCAAAGGGAACAGACATAAATACTATAGATAATAAACCCAATTAGCCCATTATCAAGTTTATAGTTGTGAAGGAGAAATCTAATCCAGTCTTGTAATACAATACTCTTCTCCCAAGCCGTGGGAAAACAGTAATTTGCAATTCGTATACATTAAAAGAAAAAAAAAAAAAAAAAAAAATCCGATTCTGTTTATGAACAGAATACAGATCGGGCTTCGAACCATTGCACTAATGGGAATCACGATTTTGAACTGAAAATTAGATGAAAATGCAAAACGTTGTTATTTTTTACGGTAAGAAGTCTTGTGATACTTAGGTAAATGATCGTTAAAGAGGATAGTATTTTTTTTCTAAAACGTTTCTTTTCGTAATAAAGTATTTAGAATTATCTTTGGTCAAAGGCCAAGATATATGGATGTACGTGTGTGTGTGTGTGTGTGTGTGTGTGTGTGTGTGTGTGTGTGTGTGTGATTCATTATGGTCTTGGATCACGTATTGGACTCGTGATCGACAGCTATTTCCCTCCCGAAAGAGAGCTCAGAGATCATACATGGCCGATCTATGGGTAATGTTGTGACCTCACACGCGCGCGCACACACACACACACACACACACACACACACACACACACACACACACACACACACACACACACACACACACACACACACACACACACACACACACACACACACACACACAACTCTCCGCCCACGAGAGAGAGTGTATGTGTGTGTGTGTGTGTGTGTGTGTGTGTGTGCTGTGTTCATGTAAGCATGTGTAATTGTATGCGAGTATTATGTGCATTATCTATGTATGTATGCATGTACATTATGTATGTATATATGCATACACGTGTCTGTGTGTGTGCTGTGTACGTATATGCATATATTATTGTATGCGAGTAATATATATATATATATATATATATATATATATATATATGTGTGTGTGTGTGTGTGTGTGTGTGTGTGTGTGTATGTATGTATGTATGTACGAGTATGCACAGCCATTAAGCCAAAGTCTCTATCTGGAGAGATCTTTAGGAGGAACCTTTTGCCGTTGGCGGTTACAGTGGGGCTGCGGCTTTTCACTCATCAATCAGATCATCTGTTCTTCATCTTTTACTATTTTGGGATTCTCCTGAGCTGAACGGCGTTGTCTGACGCAAGGCAAGATGAAGCTATGCAGATGCATATAATGAAAACAGGAAGTACAAATTGTCTGATTAATTGATGTATATATTTCTCATTGACAGTAATTAGATAGGAATAAATTTTCTTGAAGTCTCGTTCGATTACTAAGTGTTGTTTTTTATTTCTTATTTAACTTCTGTCTCACGTAAAACGAAACGTTTATTTAACAGTCGAGAGATAATATTTATTTGAAGAACGGAGCGGGATTGAGTAGGATAGGAATAATGGCGCACTGAAGTCCTTAACGTAACAAAATTAAATCATTTTGATAAAGGATGTGCAAAAAGAAAAATTGATTGAGAATTCAGAAAGTGTGTGTGTCCACCACCCAAAAAACGTAATAGATAAAATAAAAGTATGGAATAATATAGATAAGAAATATAACAAAATGGAGGAGGGGGAGGGGGAGGGGTCGTTGGAACTCCAGAAATTGTAAGACCAAAATATATAAACAAACAAGTGAATAAGTAAATAAATAGAATAAATAAACAAATAAAGTAAAATGAAAAATAGAATAGAATAAAAGAATAAGAATAGATGAATAAATAATAAATGAATAGAAAAAATACGTAAATCGACGAAAACGTATGAATTCATTTTCCCTAAAAAAAATAGTAGGCTCAGAGGCGATTTGATACAGGTCTATAAGATTCTAAAGGGAATTGACAACATCAAAAGCGACGAAAATTTCACACCGAATGCGAATCAGACCAGAAATAATGGTCTCAAACTGTCAGGAGGTAGATTTAGTTCGGAAGTGAGTAGAAACAACTTCGCCTACCGTGTAGTAAATGAATGAAATAAACTTCCTGTAGAGGTAGCGCAATGTAGTACATTTCGAAGTTTTAAGATTCATTTAGATCAGGGGTTCCCAAACTTTTCAGCTCATCGACCACCTAGTAAAGTTTAAGATTTTCTATAGACCCCCAAACTATTAATTCGCGAATTATGCCAGTTTATTATAATTTTTGGTGTCGTTATTGCTATTAGTACTAGTAATATTATCATCATAGTTATTATTATTATTATTGTATTATATTATTATTAATCATTATTATTTTAGTTATTACTATTATTATTATAGTTATTATTATTATTATAGTTATTACTATTATTATTATAGTTATTATTATTATTATAGTTATTATCATTGTTGTTATTGTTGTTGTTGTTATTGTCGTTATTGTTGTTGCTATTGTTAATTATAGTTATTCCTTCAGGAACAGCTATCCAACATCCTTTAGATAGATAAATGAATACATCAAGAAAGAAAGCAAGATGGTATGTTTTCTTTCGTCTTGCTGAAGGATAGCGGACAGAAGAGGAGGAGGAGCAAGTTGATAGGCTCGTGGGTCTTGCTGCCAATAGTCACTTGTGTATAAATAGTGAGTGTCGGGATCATCTTGTGATATATCGGGTACATGCCAAAGATATGCCACGTATATGTCATAGGAGCACTTCAAATTTGCCAGCGTGTGTGTGTGTGTGTGTGTGTGTGTGTGTGTGTGTGTGTGTGTGTGTGTGTGTGTGTGTGTGTGTGTGCGTGTATGTATAAGAGGAGAAGCCCTATTTGATAATCTTCTGATTATTACACTTTTGAAATATATGTTATGGAATAACATATAATCATACATAACCATAACATACATAAATAATTACTTTCACTACTTAGAATAGAATATCTGTAACATACCTTCTTCTTCTTCTTCTTCTATATATGTATGTATTTACATATATATGCATGTAAACATACATATATCATATATGGAAGCCCATGAAGACAGGAGTTCGAGAAGCGCATTTTCGTTCTTTCCGTCTTGGTCGGCACAATTTTGCAAATCTGTCTCGTCCGCCTTCGAAGATGGGGAGCCTCGCGGCTGGACAAGGGCGACTCGAAGTTTGGCCAGGAGGATTCTTTGAGAGACCCTAACGCAGCAACAACGAGGATCACTTTCATCTTCAGGATCAAGACCGTCCGAACCTGGCGATTAGTGGAACTGCGGCCAGGCTCCTTCCAGGAAAACCAGAGGAAGAGAAAGATTAGCCTGGCCGCTGAAGAAGTCCCAATCAAGAGGAGACGCGTGGAAGACTCTCCCACCAGGAACAAGACGACCGCCCAGAACTGACGCTCGGTCGAAGCGGGACCAGACTCCTTCCAGGAGAACCCTAGGAAGAGGAGGAGAAGCCTGGTCCCCTTCGGAAAATTATACAGGGATGGAGTCCCAACCAAAAATAGACGCAGGGAAAGCCCGCCCTCCAGCATCAGGACAAGCATCCAGAACTGGAGGTCCGTCGAACTGCGTCCAGGCTCCATCCACGAGAACCCTAAGACGAGACTGCCCCACTAAGGACGCGAAGAGAATGAGGGCGCCAAAGTCAAAAGAAGGAGCACAGAAGGCTCGCCCTCCGGCAGCAGCAGCAGCAGCAGCACCCGTGGTGCCTGTGATTGCTGCGAAACCCATGACGGGGATGATGGAGGGGCCTCTCTCTTTCTCCCCGAGAGTGTTTGCCGACGCTCCTCTCTCTCTCTCTTTTTTTATTATTATTATTATTATTTATTATTGATTATTTATTATTTATTATCTATTATCTATTATCTATTATCTATTATTTATTATTTATTGTTTATTGTTTATTGTTTATTGTTTATTATTTATTATTTATTATTTATTATCTATTATTTATTATTCATGATTTGTTATTTGTTATTTATTATTTATTATTTATTATTTATTATTTATTATTTATTATTCATTATTTATTATTTTTTATTTATTATTATTATTATTTTTTTTTTCTTAACGGAGCGTTCTTTTTCAAGTTCTCTCCGAAGTCGCTAGCGGAATTCTCGACGACTACGACCCGCGGCCTTCACAGCCCCTCCATCACCCCCGTCATGGGCTCGCAGCAGTCATCACAGGCACCACGGGTGCTGCTGCTGCTGCTGCTGCCGTGGTACCTGATTTAGATGCCTCGGTCTGCTCAAAGTATCAAGAGTTCTAGATTCTAAATTCTAGAGCAATGGTTCTCAGTCTTTTGTTCACGGACCACTAGAAGTCCACAGAAAGCCACAATTGGGTCCACTAAACAAAAACAAGTCTCGGTTAGTGGATGCAAAGCGACTCAATTCACCGTCCAAGTGGACTCGAGCAGTCTAAAGAACAGCGAAACATAACATGTACGGAATACGCGAGAAAACTGACTGGGAACACTTGATCTAGAGCTGGGGTTCCCAAACTATTCAGCTCATCGACCCCCTAGTAAAGATTGATTTTCTATAGACCCCCAAACTATTAATTCGCGAATTATGTCAGTTTTTTATTATTATTGGTGTTGTTATTTTTATTAACACTAGTAATATTATCATTATTATCATTATTATTATCATTATTATTATTATATTATTATTATCATTATAGTCGTTTTTATTATCGTTGTTGTTGTTTTTTGTTGTCGTTGTTGTTTTTGATTTTTTTTTTTTTTTTATCTGATCCGATATAAAAGGGATAAATGACAACATTCATCAAGGTGACGGCGTTCCAATAATGATAAGAGACACTTTCACATATACATAAACATAAGTGTTTTAAATTTATAATTTACCAATAGTTTTAAGAGTGATATTACATATTCTTTATTATATTACTATAAGTAATATTCAAGCCAATAATATTACACAAGCTCGTCATCTTGATGTTCATTCACGATGTGGTTGTGTGTATGTGAGATTCTCCCTACTTACGCAGAATGGAGAGGATTTTTGACTCAGAGTGAACTGACATGGTTTTTCTTTAAGTTTAGATATTGGTTGGTTGATTATTCTCACTCTTTTGGTACGGGAAGAGAACAGGGTCATTTCATGAAAATCATTTAATTTTAAAGACTTTCGACCCTATAGTAATTTACTGATCCCCTTTCGACCCCCTAGCAATCTACTAACCCCAATCGACCCCCTAGCAATCTACTAAACCCTATCGACCCCCTAGCAATCTACTAACCCCAATCGACCCCCTAGCAATCTACTAACCCCAATCGACCCCCTAGCAATCTACTGACCCCCTTTCGACCCATTGGCTATTTGTCAACCCCTTGGATGGTCTCATCGACCTCTAGGGGTCGATAAGACCACTTTGGCAACCTCTGATTAAGATAAACACCTAAGCAATATGCTGCAATGCTTGCCTTTTATTTGATTTCATTTTATTTATTCATTTATCATTATTGTTTATTTATAATTACTTATCTGCTTGTTTATCATTTATCATGATCTATTTGCTTAATTATTCATTTTTCATTTGTTTATTCTTTTATTTATATATTCTTTTATTTATATATTTTTATTTATATATTTATTTGTTCATTTATTTATCTATCTAATTACTTCTTTTTGCATCCGACCTAGTTATAGACCAAAAGGTCTCCTGTCGGCATGCCCTTCCTTTGTAATTATTTGTAAAAATAATAAAAACAAATAAGTAAAAAGGTGTTTTGATTTGGGGAAAGGGGGCATGGCTACAGTAATATCACACAACACATCACACAGCACATTACACAACACATCACACAACACATCACAC
This sequence comes from Oratosquilla oratoria, assembly GCF_046742065.1. Taxonomy (NCBI): domain Eukaryota; kingdom Metazoa; phylum Arthropoda; class Malacostraca; order Stomatopoda; family Squillidae; genus Oratosquilla; species Oratosquilla oratoria. The sequence goes on from NC_134790.1 coordinate 13,208,057, forward strand.
AACACATCACACAACACATCACACAACACATCACACAACACATCACACAACACATCACACAACACATCACACAACACATCACACAACACATCACACAACACATCACACAACACATCACACAACACATCACACAACACATCACACAACACATCACACAACACATCACACAACACATCACACAACACATCACACAACACATCACACAACACATCACACAACACATCACACAACACATCACACAACACATCACACAACACACTACACAACACACAACACATCACACAACACATCACACAACACATCACACAACACATCACACAACACATCACACAACACAACACACAACACACAACACACAACACATCATAAACACATCACACAACACATCACAAACAATCACACATCACAAACAAACACATCACACAACACATCATAAACAAACACATCACACAACACATCATAAACAAACACATCACACAACACATCATAAACAAACACATCACACAACACATCACAAACACATCACACAACTCATAACAAACACATCACACAACACATCACACAACACATCACACAACACATCACACAACACATCACACAACACATCACAAACACACATCACACAACACATCACAAACAAACACATCACACAACACATCACACAACACATCACAAACAAACACATCACACAACACATCACAAACACATCACAAACACAACACAAACACAACACACAACACATCACAAACACAACACACAACACATCACAAACAAACACACAACACATCACAAACAAACACACAACACATCACAAACAAACACACAACACATCACAAACAAACACATCACACATCACAAACAAACACATCAC
>NC_134790.1:13213927-13221427 GCF_046742065.1 Oratosquilla oratoria
TCTCGTGGGCGGGGAGTTGTGTGTGTGTGCGTGTAAGGTCACAGCATTACCCATAGATCGGTCATATATGAGCTCTGAGCTCTCTTCCTGAAAGGAAATAGCTGTTGATCACGAGTCCAACACGTGATCCAAGACCATGGTGAATCACACACACACACACACACACACACACACACACACACACACACACACACACACACACACACACACACACACACACACACACACACACACACACACAAAACCGAACGTGGGGCGTGTACAGTAGTGTCCAGTAAGCTATCATTTTATGGTATTATTCACAATTGATCAATAATATCATGAGATGGCAAAAGTACACTGACATTCTCTCAATATTTTTATTCACAATTGGTCAACGATACGATGGGATTTATTTTCACATTTAGATATATTAAGGTTAATGACATTTGTAATGTGAGTACAGATCGCTGATGAAGACGCCATCTATGATTTGACAGGAACAATACAAACGCGTCCACCAACTTTTGAACCAAACTGTACATTAATTTTTAGTACACAACAGCCAACGCGTGGAAAAATCACAAAGTCGGAATTGAGATTAATATGGCGTATTATAAAGTAGTTTTGCTTCATTTGCCTAATAAATACGTACAGTTAAACGAGACATGGTAAATACTTTTGGATTTTTTTTTTTTTTTTTTTACTAAATAGAACAAATCACGTTTTTTGTCTTTCCTGATCTTCCTGTCAGTTTCTATTGCTGCTATTACTCACGTGGGGGAATTGCAAATGTCTCTAATTGAGCAATTGGAAACATGACTAATTCGTCTCTTGTTTTTTTTTTAATAAACCAGTAAATTTGTTTACTGTTTTAGTATTCTTTCGTTTTGGTTCTAAAGAATTCGATAAATATTTAGTGTGTTCTAAAAAAAATATTCAAATTTACAAACAAATGTACTCACAAAATGAGTACATTTTTTTGACAAATCCTGTATGTACGTTTATGCGTATGTACGGAGCTATGTACAAATATATGCATAGATGCTTATAGGTGTATATATATATATGTATATATATATATATATATACATATATCTATATATGCAAATACGTACATACAGGGGTTTTCCAAATATATGTACACTGCGAGTATGTGAGAAATCTTGTGATTACTTTTTTTTTCTTCTTTAGGAGACCCTGCATACTGTGTGTTAATTGGTGAGATTATTTTAATCATACTTTGCGTGACAAAGAGCTATGTTCGAGTCTTAACTGCAGCTTGTGACTTCTACTTGCTCTCGAAGTCGTAGTAAATAGGGCAGAGGTGACAGTTTTGGCTGAAGCTAAGTGATTCTTGTTAACTTTTCACACGCAAACACACACACACACACACACACACACACACACACACACACACACACACACACACACACACACACACACACACACACACACACACACACACACACACATCTTCAGAGTACTAAACGAAAACGTTTAGTATTCCGAACTTAAATTTCCCTGTGGTTTCTGTTTGATCATTTAGTCACGTGTTTTTTTGTGATTATTTTTGGTATATATATATATATATATATATACAGTATATATATATATATACAGTATATATATATATATATACAGTATATATATATATATATATATATATATATATATATATATATATATATATTGTAATGGTGCAAACCACTACAGAACATTCCAAACTTCATCCAGTATTCTTAAAAAGTATATATATATATAATAAGAATAAATAAATAAATAAATAAAATCTGATTTCTGGCCAGACAGAGTCATGTGCCTCTTTCTCGGCTATGGATATCTTCCGACAGCAAAAGACCTGTACAATGGCCGAATTATTGATGACGCACCACTCTCCAGGTGTCTTGTTGTTACGAGCCACCCGAGTGCGTCAGAGTCTTCACGATGACGCAAATGGAGAGGAAATGCAGCTGGACCCTGATTGGTACGAGGAATTGTATTGTCTGTTATCGTATTATTCGACGGACAATCGAGATGAATATCTATAGTCTGTATACGTGGAGGGGTATATATACATATATATATCTATGTATATTCATATATTTATATATAGATGTGTGTGGGTGTGTAGTTGTTTACTAATTGCCTACCGAGTGACCTTTTACCTTTTCTTCGGGCTATTGCCATGTAATTTGGTTAATTTCCGTGGTACAGCCCCGGTAATGAAGGGGCTACAAGCTGTCTTTCTTAACCTCTTCATTTCCGGGTAACAGTTCTCCTTAAAATACACGTACCGGTAGACAAATTCTGTTCATTTCCGTGACGCCCCTCCTTGGCGATATGATGACATGGTTTAACATCACACACTCCCTTCTATCGGGAGGCTAGGACGGTGCCCCTCACAGAGGGCTTTGTAGCGTGGAATTTAATGAACCATGGCCTTGGTTCAACTTCGCCGGTGGCAGGATTCGAACCGACATCACATCGATCTTCGTCGCAAGTGTCACACTCTGCGACGGGGCCGGATGCGGCGAAGCTATGTTTGCAAGTTCAGTCACCTTAATAAAATCACCTTGCGACGGCAGCCAGTTCTTGATATAACGACCACCATCCTCCCCCCCCCCGTGTCTTATCGAGCTTGAAATACAATTCTTTGTTAATTTTGATTTATTTATGTTTTTAATATTTACACCAAAGACTTTTAGGCCTCTCTTGTTATATGGAAATATAACACATTTATGTTTGTTACTTGAATCTGAGTGTATCATTAATAACTACTGGAGTCAAATTCCAGATTTAATCTTTCATACTTTAAATCGAGTTAAGTTAAGTTAACCCAAGGTTTTTTAGTTTCTACTTTAATCCAAATTCCAAAACAGAATTGGTTTTTATTAGTTTCTCTTGATGATATTCACTCTGTTGATGCACTAATTTTGTTATAATTTCTAAGGATATAGTGATTGAAATGATTGTTTTCGTGTAGATCATGGACCTCAGTTATCAGACTTCGGTATTCAAGCCTTTATTCACATATACATAGTTTCAATCGTCGTTCACACGGGGCAAGTTGAAAGGCAAGTCAAGCGTGCAAGTTACTTGAACTGGAGAGGAAAGCGAACAAGTACATGTTCACACAGGCTCGCTTTCTTCTCCAGTTCAAGTAACTTGCACTTTTGACTTGCCTCTCAACTTGCCCATGTAACAAAGCTTTAGAATAAAAAAAAAAAAAATCCGAGGAGAGAACCTCAAAATAAGTGCAACAACAACAACAACAACAACAACAACAACAACAACAACAACAACAACAACAACAACAACAACAACAACAACAACAACAACAACAACAACAACAACAACAACAACAACGATAATAATAGAAAGATAGAGAATCTGTATAAAGAAAGATCTTCAGGATAAATCACTTGGAAATGCAAAGATGAAATGATATTTCAAGACATCTTGCATGCCGCTATATGAATACAAAGTTGCCCAGTGATAGACACTAAAAGACGAGCAACATTTCCAATAACCATTCTCTCTGAAAAGAAGAAAGGGAGTTCTCTTTTACAATTAGTGGCCATTTTCATTTGAAGAACACTCCACGGAGCGTCGCTTGATCGCAGACGCACGCGTCTCATACCAGAGAATCTGGGGTTATAAATTGATGGAGTCTTCCTCTTCTTCGTTTTCGTAATTCTATTCGTTTTCCTCTTCTTCATCTTCTTCTTTTTCGTCCTGGTTATTCGTTTTCTTCGTCTTCTTTTTCGTTTTTCTTATTCGTTTTCTTCTTCGTCATCGTTTTTTTTTCGTCTTCTTAGTCTTCTTTGCTTTTCTTCTTCTTCTTCGTCCTTTTCTTCGTCTTTTTTTCTTTTCCTTCGTCTTCTTCCTCGTCTTCTGCTTAATCTTCTTCGTCTTCAACGTCTTTAGATAGGAAGACAAGACGAAAGAAACGTCGAAAGAGAAAGAACAACATAACCAAAATAGAAAGAGACTAAACAAGAATAGACAAAAAAAAAATAGACATAAGGAATAAAAGAAATAAAGAGAAAGACCTCAAGAATTATGAAAACACAATCAAGAGGACTTTTGGAAGGATCCTGCATTCTCCTTCCTTTGGGAGGAACAAAGATGAGGAGGAACATTGACAGGAACTGCGACGATGACGACGACGACGACGAGGACGACGACAACGACGACAATCAAAAGGAATAGCGAACTGCAGAAGCTGTGGATCGGAAATGAGATCGAATGGACTGGTTGATGGAATTGTTGATAGAAAATTAAGACAAAAAAGTCGATCAATGTCGATAAGAAAGACTCGGTCGCCTCTGCAGTCGTTGGATGGTGCGATGTAGTAACGTTCTGGGTTTGAATATCAGAAGTATATACAATAAATACATGCATATATATGCATACATACCCACATACATGCATACATACATACATACATATACTAATAATAACACGGTACATGTGTCCACTTATGCAAAGTAGACCACTTGGAAAAAGAAACCAACGAAACAGAGCGCTTTCGTATATTACATCTTCAGTGCAAAAAGTGCATACATACACATATACACATACATAAACACATACATACACACATACATGCATACATACATATACATATACATGTACACATGTATACATACATGCTTAGGTGCATTTCTATAACCATACATACAGACATCAACACATGCATGCATACATATGCATATTCATGCATGCACGCATACAAACATGCGTACATGCACACACGCCTGCATGCTTGATTGCATAGATACATGGATATATGCTTACGTGTACACATATGCACATGCATATTATATGTACATACATACATTCATGTATATATACATGAATACATATATATATATATACGAACATACAGAAATACGTATATACAGCTGTACTTACACATGTACATTCGTACAAACAGATGTGCATACATACATACGTCAAATGGAGGTAACTAGGAAACGAGGATTGAACAAGGAACACTTAATATATTCTGACGAAAAATAAAAATATTTATTACTTTTCCATGGACCAATTGGTCTCATCATAGAGGCCCATGGACCCTTGGAGGGCCACAAAGGGCAAGAATTGGGGTCCCAAACTGATTACTAGTGGTAGTTTGTTGATACTTAACGATTCAATTCGGTGTTGTAGACAGCAATACATAAACATGAGTATTGTGAGAATTTAGGACGAATGACGTCACTTGGTTAGGACGACTGTAGAGCACTTTTACATACAATACCTAGAAATAAGATCAAATGATATATGAAATAGAAATGAAATACAATTAAATAAGAAGTGAAATAGATAAAATACAATTAAACCAAATGACGTATAAAAAGATAATATAGATAAAGATATCAGTACATACAAATTGGTTAAAACAATGATGAAATGATACAAAAAATGATAGAATAAAATCAAGTAAAATAAAAACGAAATTCATGGAAATATTAGGAAATCAATACATACAGTATATTCAAATTAAGAAATGACCGAAGGTGGGGGTCAGACTTTTGAGTGTGACTGTAGACCGGGTTTAGAAGTTAGGTGGAGAAGAATGGTTCTTGTAGATAAAGACCTTCTTAAGAGACCCAAGGATTAAGACTTCATCAAATCACAAGAGTAGAAAGACTCTCAGCCAAGCTGAACAGAGGGGTGAAGGGGAGGGGGGGTAAAGGGGTAGGGGGCGGTGGGTGAGGGGGTGAGGGGGAGCTATGGTAAGGCCAGCAAGTCACTTTTTTTTTTTTTTTTTTTTTTGATGGCTGTCGTCATGATTTTATGTTCTTCTCTATGGTTCAAACTTGTTATCTTTACACATTATTTTAGTGTGTGTAGTGTGTGTGTGTGCGTGTGTGTGTGTGTGTGTGTGTGTGTGTGTGTGTGTGTGTGTGTGCGTGTGTGCATGTGTACCGACACCCTAATATTCTATTCATCAATTTCGTATCCAATCATATGATGATAACCCATTTCATTTAATCGATTTAGTATAAGTTAACAATCTCTCTACTTTTCTTTTAATATCCTGTTCATCCCTCAGGCGCTTCTCGGTAGACAAGAAATTCAAAACATAATTAGATTTAGATTTAGATTTATTTTTCTATTTTCTAGCCATTTTGGATTAGCTAGTTTCCCGTGACGGTAAAATAAAATTTGCATTGAAAAATGCTGTAACAAAGGTATCAGTTATTATTAACTTTAATTAGTTATTGGTCTACTTATTAACTTTTTTTATTTGTCTATTATTCATTTATTTGTATTTTTATCCATTTACTGTTTATTTAGTTATTTATTTTTAGTTTGCTTTTACTTCTCTGTTATGTTTATTTGTTTATGAAATTTTTGTCCACTTATTTGTTTATTTATTTAATTACTTTTTGTTTGTTTTTTGTTGGTTATTTTGTTTGTTTACTTCCTTATTTATGTATTTTCTATTTATTTGGAATTATGTTTTATATATGTATATATACATACATATAAACATATATGTATATATATGTATATATATATACATATATGTATATATAATATATATATGTATATATATATATACATATACATATATATATACATATATTTATATATATATATATATATATATACATATATATACATATATATACATAATATACATATATTTATACATATATATATACATATACATATATACATATATATATATATATATAATATATATATATATATATATATATATATATATATATTTACATACATGTACATACACATACACTCAACGTTTCAATTCAAAGACAAAGTGCCAAATTCATTACCTTGAACATCAAATGACATATGAATTGACGTAATAACGAAATTGACGAACGGTCCTGTGCACAACATTTGATTACGTTCTTATAACTGCAGCAAGTACCTCTTTTTGATTAATCTCTCTCCAATTACAAGTATTACCTGCTTAGCATAGGCCAAAATTGTCTGTTATATATAACCTTAATAGCCGGCCATTACATTAATTACATTAAGTAATCATAGATATTGATGGTAATATCTAATGTGGTCTGTGATATGACATTGGGTGTATCAATGGTGCGGTGTGGTAGTTGGAACTTGTAGTGACTGTTGGCGTTGGGGGGAGGAGGGAGGATGTGGGGGAGGAACATGGGGGGAGGGGGAAGCACCTGGGGGGGATAGAGGAGCCTAGGGGACAGAGGAGCCTGGGGGAGTGGGAAGAACCTTGGGGGGTAGAGAGGAACTTGGGAGAGGAGAGGAACCTGGGGGGAGAGGAACCTGGGGTAGAGAGGAACATGGGGGGAAGAACCTGGGGGTAGAGGAGCCTGGGGGAGAGAGGAACCTGGGGGAGGAGAGGAACCTGGGGAGAGGAACCTGGGGGGGGAACCTGGGGTAGAGAGGAACCGGGGAGAGAGGAACCTGGGGGAAGAGAGGAACCTGGGGGGGGATGAACCTGGGAGAGGAGGAACCTGGAGTAGAGAGAGGAACCTTGGGGAGAGAAGAACCTGGGAT
>NC_134790.1:13226427-13231427 GCF_046742065.1 Oratosquilla oratoria
CGGTTATATGAGATGCAAGGTCAGCCATCGCCTATCATTACATTCACAGGAAGGAACTATCAAACAACATAACAAACTTTTTCACGACGTCTTACCTATCAGGGAGGACTTGGTTAATTCTACCAAAGTTACTGGAACCAGTGATGACCTTAGGAGACTACAATTACTTGAAGTAATCCATATTAGAGACAATGCACCAGTCATTAATATACAATCTGACAACTAGTATTCCGTTGTTTTCCTCTCGGCCTAGGAATCCTAACTTACCCCTTCTTCCCTCCCTCCTGTCTATCCACCTCCACCTCCCCATCCTCTTCCTCTTCTTCCTCCTCTTCCCTCCCCCCCCTTCTTCTTCCGGCTCTTCCCCCCTCCTCCCTCCAGTGCCCGCTCCCCATGCCACCCCTCCCCTGACTTCTGAGGTCACATTGTTGACCGTCTGACCATGCATATATATACATATATGTATATATGTGTATATATATATATATATATATATATATATATGTATATATATATATATATATATATATATATATATATATATATTTGTATATATGTATATATATGTATATATATGTATATATGTGTATATATATATATATATATATATATATATATGTATATAACGTACATCTCATGCTTGTAATTTTCCACACCTACCTTTAAATGTAAGTACCCGCTTTCTTAGCACTCTCTTGTATTGTACCTTTCCCACATATTACCAGAATTGTTCTTATATAATTTACTCGTTGCTGTGTGTAATTGTATTGTATCTTTCTCATATTTTACCAGAATTGTTCATGTATAATTTATTTTTGTACAATTGTCATCGTTGCTGTATGTGATTGTGTACTTTTTGTTATTGCAGTTTACTCTTGAAAATGTCTTTCTCAAGACGAAACGTTGAGCTCTACAATCAAAAGAATTGAAATGGAAGAATACGGAGACCTAGTTTCTGTTCACCCGGTTAATGGCAGAATTTTAATCAGGAAAATTAAGAATACGAGGATAAAACTGAATAACTACCACAATGCTGTCGTTTTTAACTCTACGTGCATTACTGAAAACCTGCTCCCTTTTTCTACAAATATATATATATATATATATATATATGTATATATCTATATATATGTATATATCTATATATATATATATGTATATATATACATAATATATATATATAATATATATATGTATATAATATATGTATATGTATGTATATATATATATATATATATATATATATATATATATATATATATATATATATATATATATATACATACATATTTTCACTGCGCAGACAAAACCTTGATATATCATCAATATTGTTTATTATTGTATTTCTCCTCTATTATATCATTGTCGACATTGTTAGTAGATACATAATTACCTTCATTCTACTTTACCTTGTTTCCTTCATTTAATTTTATTTCAATTTGTTTCATTTAATTTATTTTAATTTATCTTACTATATCTTGCAGTCTACGACCTCCTATAACTTCCAAAACAAACTTTTCCTCCACCTCTGTGACTAATAAAGATACTCCTTTTCTTCCAACATCTTGAATCCTAAATCACTTACACACATAACCACATTGACCATCCTCATCTTGACACAAAAGCACCACTCCCACTTTTTCTTACCACAGCCACCACACCAGTGGTTTCTCCACCCCTTCTCTACCACAAAAAGCCTCCCCCAGCCCCCCCAAAGCCACCCAAAGCCTTCAGCCACAATGTCACTCTTTCTCCACGCCACGCGGAACTACTTAGCTCCGTTGGCGGTCCGGCTTCGATTGAATGTTTTCCTTCTTCGGGTTCTTTGTGTCCACGCGGACAATACGCCCCCGCGGACTTGAGGTCCTTTCCCTCATTCCACCTGTCGCTGCATCGGAGTGTTTATCGAAGTATTACTGAGGATGGACGAGGCAGATAGGGTCGTTATTTTGGCTGGTTTGTGTTCAGGTGTGGTTGGGTCGTTTTTGTGTGCTTTGGGGTTTAGTTGGGTTGTGAGGGCTGAGATGCGAAAGTAGTAGAATAGTGAGATGAGTCTGTGACAAAAAAAAAAAAAAAAAGTCATGCATTACTAATGCATGAAATCAAAGACGTAGTGCATTAAATTTCGTGATAGGAATGAATATACAAGAATCTTGATTATTAACCTTCTAAACACAGTCTGAATAGATTACATTATGGGTTAAGCCTTATCCTCGTAAAATAGTCATTAGAACTTATTAAGAGACCCTTGCACTACAACTGTGGACTTTTTTTTCCTAAACATATTTTCCAAGATTAATGATAATTGTTCTTTTTTAACATGAAAATTCCTACAAACAAAGGGTTGGCATCTTGAGAATCCAGCCGATCCCACACACATACAAACTTACACAGATCCAAAAACCCACATCCCATTTCATATACATTCGTTCATTCACTCACACACACACACACACACACACACACACACACACACACACACACACACACACACACACACACACACACACACACACACACACACCTTTCATGAAATAATGACAGATGCATCGTTTGGGTGTTCCAGATAATTAAGACAGATTAGCTGAAAGATGTAGAAGATTATTTATGAAACATTCAATCCTAGATTAATAAAGTAATATATCTTAATAGAGATCGTCGGATACAACAATGTATTAACTACAACGAGTTCAGCAGAGGTGATTGAAACAGTGTTTCAAAATGAAATAGAATTTAATTACTGACGCAGATTATTTATCTATTTAAATCGTGCCGTCTTGATTTCTAAAATTCAAAAGCGTCGTAATAATCTAATACTTAACTCTTCTAGTATGCCAATGCTTGTTTAAGATCTGTTCAAACTTTACCGAAGATAATAATGTATCACAAATGCTACAATGTAGCACTCGGTAAATACGCTTTACCAGAAACTGGTTCTATTAGTTATATAATATTCTGTATATGTCTCTTTAAAAAATGATACCATTACCAACTACCACAGGTGGCGGGTGGGGGGGAGGGGGTAAGGGGGTGTAGGGGGAGAGGGAGGGTGGGAGTAAGGGGTAGGGGGAGGATGTCTTACGGGGGGAGGCACTGATGTTCGTTTATAAACTTGACGAGTCAAAGAGAATCTTATTCTCGATATTATAATAAAATCTAAAGGTTGAATTAAAGTAGAGGATGTACCTAAATGTGATGGAAACTAGTTATGAAAGACCAGGGTTATGGCTGTTATGCTATAGCTTTTACGACTAGATAGATGCAGCCTGATCATTCGTGGGTTTAGACAGTGAAATGATTATCAGATATTGGTTTTACAGCGATGCATCTTGTGTGCTGTTTTGATGATCTATCTAGTATACATTATTATAAGCCTTTGTGCGAACACAGCCTTGCACTCTTTGTTTTAATTTTAATTTATTTCATTTTATCTTATTTTGTTTTTTCTATTTTATTTATATATTTTATTTTTTATCTTTTATTTTATTTCATATTTCATTTTGTTCTATTTTATATCATCTTATTCGATTTGATTTGTTTTTATCTTATTCTATTTTATTTTGTTTTATTTTATCTTATTCTATTTTATTTTGTTTTATTTTATTTTATCTTATTTTATTTTATTTCAATTATTAGTTTATTGATTGATTTGTAAATTTATTTATTGGGCTAAACAAAATTAGCCAGAACAAAGCCTGAAGAGGTCTTCACTGTGTGAAAAGGAAGAAACTATGTGTAAGAATACTAATGGGGAAGGATTAAGCTAAGGTAGGAAGAACAGTCTGAGATCGTGAGGAGCTGTGGGCTTCAGCAGGAGAGTCTAGAACCAAAAACTCGAGAAGAAGAGCTTTTTCACTTCAATGGGGTAAAAAAAAAAAGAGAGAGGGAGGGAGAGAGAGGGAGAGAGAGAGAGGGAGAGTGAGAGAGGGAGAGAGAGAGAGAGAGAGAGAGAGAGAGAGAGGGGAGAGAGAGAGAGAGAGAGGGGAGAGAGAGAGAGAGAGTATGGGAGAGAGAGAGACATACTAGGGGAGAGAGAGAGAGAGAGTATGGGAGAGAGAGGGAGAGAGTAGGGAGAGAGAGAGAGTAGGGGAGAGAGAGACTAGGGGAGAGAGAGTAGGGGAGAGAGAGAGTAGGGGAGAGAGAGAGTAGGGGAGAGAGAGAGAGTAGGGGAGAGAGAGAGTAGGAGTGAGAGAGTAGGGGGGGAGAGAGAGAGCGTAGGGAGAGAGAAAGAAAGAGAGAGAGAGAGCGTAGGGAGAGAGAAAGAGAGAGAGAGAGAGAGAGAGAGAGAGAGAGAGAGAGATGAAAGAGTAGAGGAGAGAGAAAGAGAGAGATGAAAGAGTAGAGGAGAGAGAAAGAGAGAGAGACAGGAGGGGAGAGAGAGAAAGAGAGAGAGAGAGAGAGAGAGAGAGAGAGAGAGAGAGAGAGAGAGAGAGAGAAAGAGAGAGAGTAGGAGAGAGAGAGAGAGAGAGAGAGAGTATGGGAGAGAGAGTATGGGAGAGAGAGTATGGGAGAGAGACTAGGGGAGAGAGAATAGGGGAGAGAGAGAGTAGGGGAGAGAGAGAGTAGGGGAGAGAGAGAGAGAGAGTAGGAGTGGGAGAGAGGGAGAGAGAGTAGGAGTGGGAGAGAGGGAGAGAGAGTAGGAGTGGGAGAGAGGGAGAGAGAGAAGGAGAGGGAGAGAGAGAGAGGAGTATGGGAGAGAGAGAGAGAGAGTAGGGGAGAGAGAGAGAGAGTAGGTGAGAGAGAGAGAGAGAGTGGGGAGAGAGAGAGAGGGAGAGAGAGAGGGAGAGAGAGAGGGAGAGAGAGAGGGAGAGAGAAAGAGAGAGAGAGAGAGAGAGAGAGAGAGAGAGAGAGAGAGGGAAAATGGGGTGTGTTGGATGAAGGACCCTAAGAAGGAAGAATGGTATGCAGTGGCCAAGACCTCTGCAGGCAAGATTCGTATCCTTCGGAAGAGGAGTCCAAGTTAAACCTGTTGAGGTCAAAAAAAGAAGAGAGAAAAAAAA
>NC_134790.1:13236427-13238927 GCF_046742065.1 Oratosquilla oratoria
AAAAAAAAAAAAAAAAAAAAAAAAAAAAAAAAATATATATATGTAATATATATATATATATATATATATATATATATATATTATAAGTGCTATTAGTGTCACTTATTAAGATGCCAAGTGGAACTTAATTATCATTTTGGCTAATCCAGATCGTACTTGTCTTTTTATTCTGGCTGTCGTCAGACTGTTTAATTCATCTCCCGCTCGTAGATAGAGGAGTTAACTTCTGAGTTATTGGAAAAACGGAAGCAAAGAGCATTCATGGTTTCAAATATAAACAAATCACTTTTTTCTCGTTCACAAATAACCTTTACTAGTCTCCCAGTTGCCAGGCACCGTAAAACAGATATCGACGAAAGACTTATTTCCCCAAGAGTACTTGCTAGTGCATATATCAGTCGCCCCACAACCTGGGCCCTTGACCGAGCATAACTCAGATCAGAAGACGTAACCGACATAACTTCATCTCCTGTACACTGACCACCATCAGGACGGCCTCGTACAGTCGGGTTCAAAAGTTCGGAGCCACAATACAGATTTCATTCAATATTCCTCCCATTCTTCACCTAAAACATGCAAGACGCTGGGAGTTCCCTAGATGACTGTCCTACACAAATAGGGATCCTATAAAGGATCCTTTTGGAATATCTACAAAGTCTTCTTAGAAAGGAAAAGTTAATTACAGATGCCGAGGCTAATCTTGTGCTTCATCAACTCCTCTCTGAATGCTAGATCACGCGTGATCTCTCTCAGTACATGTGCGTTATCAAATCACTATGTGAAGGGTAAATTCTTAAGGGTATTGCGAAATTCATACAATAATGCCAAATCACGTGTCAGACTAGGTAATACAGATTCCTCTTGTTTTCCCTGTGATGTTGTTGTGAGGCGAGGGAAAAATCTTTCTCCATTGCTGTTTCCTCAGTTTTTAAATGACTCTAAAGAACACATTAGTGGTAAATACTCGAGGTTACCATCCATTTCCGAAAAAGTGGCAGAAATTACTGGCAGTACATGTTTTCATTGATGTTGTCTACTATACGCAGACACTGTTGTTATTGCTGAAAAAATTAAAAAGCTACAAAGTACTTTGAATATTGTTCATGAATATTGTAACAAATGGTCTCTAGGTGTAAACACTGATAAAACAAAAGGAGTTTTGTTTTCAAAATGAAAAATCAAGAAATAGAAGACATCTGAATTTAGGGATGAGGAAATAGCTAAGGTTAAGCAAACTGTTCAGGCTAAGAAAGCTACATATGAGTTGTTGAATAACTTTTTTTTTCAAATTTGATTTACCAGTGGATATGTCCATAGACCTATATGAAAAACTAATACTACCTCTCTTGTGAGAATCAACACCGTGTGAGTTCGAAACCTTTATTGGTACGACGTTTCGCTTGTTACAGCTTTTTCAAGTACAGACATATGGCAAACACTCTGAGTACATATAGGCCGACGGGGAAGGAACTGGGAGAGGTTATCAGGGAGGGATGGGTGGTAGGTGGAAGGGCGGAGGGGTAGGTGAGAAGGGGACGAGTGGGACTTGAAAAAGCTGTAACAAGCGAAACGTCGTACCAATAAAGGTTTCGATCTCACACGGTGTTGATTCTCACAGTCTTGTCGGCTTTTGCCTTTGTGTTTCATCTACCTCTCTTGTTGTATGGATGCGTAGTATAAGGTTTCGGAAACATGAAACAGATGACTGTGACTTGCAATTCATAAAGGATACTAAAACTAAACAAATCGACACAAACTTACATGGTGAACAATGAAATGGGATTCGGGAGCCCTTGTGAGCTAATAGATTATAGGTTGATAAATATCTTATACTCTATAGCTACTAGTAACGAAATTAATTTTCCAAGTATCCTTTATCAGTTTTTTAAAGTTATGTATGGTCTAGATATTTATAAATCCCCATGGTTTAATAAGATTGTGAAACTATTGGATTATAACGAAATGTCGAACATAATCGACGACGTACAAAATGTCATTGGTAACTGGCTTAAATATGCATTCAAACTAAGGTCATCTGATAGCAACAAACAAAATATCCTGGAAGAAATTGATAATGTTTCAGCATGCACTAACTACAGAACCATGACAACCAATGTACAGTTACAAAACCACCAAACAGTTCTTCCTAAACAATACTCAAATATAATTTGTAAATTCAGGTATGGGAGCTATAAATCACCTAATATAACTGGTAGGTATATTGATATAAATCTGGAAGGTAGACAATGTACATTATATAATCTAATTGACATAGACGAAGTACATTACCAATTCAAATACCTT
This sequence comes from Oratosquilla oratoria, assembly GCF_046742065.1. Classification (NCBI taxonomy): domain Eukaryota; kingdom Metazoa; phylum Arthropoda; class Malacostraca; order Stomatopoda; family Squillidae; genus Oratosquilla; species Oratosquilla oratoria. Next base: position 13,238,732 of record NC_134790.1, read on the forward strand.
TTTTTCTCTGTTAAAAGGAAAATATTTCTAAAAAAAGATCTATAATACAAATGTAAATGTTCAAAATGTGGGTGACCTATTTAGCAGTAAAAACACTCTAACGTTGCTAATATTAGCAAAACTTATAAAATCAACTATTTCTTTAAAGATGCTTCCTAGTTACTGCCTGCTTAACATATACTCCTGATTTTTATGT
>NC_134790.1:13248927-13261427 GCF_046742065.1 Oratosquilla oratoria
AGGAAAAATATGTCACTCTGTAAGGAAGAGGATAATCGAGGTAGATTGTTACCCTTTTTCGCAAACCAGGAGTGCCACATGGATGTCTGAAATAGTCTGGTAACAATCAGAGAGTCAACCTGCACGGAAAGGATTAAAGAATAAGCACCAAGCTTAGGAACAGCCTTATATATTTTTTCTTTTGCAATGTTATTAATTTTTGCAATGTCATGTTTAGAACAAATATCTTTTCTCAGAAGTATTATTTGAGGAACTTTTGGACAAAAGTATTCGTCGTCTGCCAATTTGTATTCCAAAACACATCTTACAGCGCCATCTCTTGGTATTAGTTCTGATGACGTCATGACTTGTGTACCAACCCATGCGGCCTGTTGCGAAACACAGTTCCCTTGCGGTATTGAGAATTTTTCACCGTCATTTGAGAATGGTATCGACTCTCTAAATATCTCTGACAACAGCCAAGATGTGTGGATAGACGGCATATTCATGGGCTCTCAATTTGAACCGGAATATCCCTCTGAAGAAGTTTTCATATTGGTGCATTATTGGTGCCTAACTGTGTGCATATTAGTTCTGCAATGCTGTCTTTGGGTACTCAAAAAGCAAGGGTAGTATACGTGACGCATTCGATATTGTTGCAATGTGTTTCTACACAAAATACTGCAGCAAGGTCACACTACGTCTCCTGGATGCCACAAGCTATGTAAACACTTATTTCTACAAAGTAATACAGATATTTCTTTCTCATCTCATCCAAAGTGTGTGTGCTAGTAAAAGGCTTAATTATAGTAATTTGTTACTAGTAAACAGAACTAAATATTCTTTACACGACATGTTACCTACATTATTTAAATTGTTTACACACTATATAAAAACGAACGCTTCACTACAAGTATCGCTAAGAACATACCAGTCCATTCTAGTAAATAATGTTTTTTTTGCATTTACTCCTATACTGCACGGCTATATTTAGCCAGCTTCTAAGCTGTGATAATTGTAAACGTACAATAAAACTGGAATTAAATTTCATTATAGGTCTAGTAAAAGAAATAATGCTGTTTTATATATTGTTTAGTCAGTATTGTGTCTCTGAATGCAGTTTGAAGAATTAGAAAGTCAAACTGTTTGTCTGCCAATAAGAGAACGTGGTCTTACGTAACTTGAATTACATAATTATCAGTGATGTCAGATGACCTGACATAGTCGGTGGGTTGGCCCTGTTCCAACAGTCTTCCCAATTGACCCATCTTTTGTCTTGTTTTGTTTTCCGTTTTGTTATGTTATTTTATGCAATTTCTTTGTTATTCACTTATTATTTCTCCTGGTCTTATTTTTCTAAAATTATTTATCTGATGAATTTAATAGAAAGAAAAAATATCTTTTATAATTTGTTTTGCAGGAATTTTAAAGTAAGCCATTTTGTACTATTGTAAGAGAATCTAGCTCAATTATTTACCTTCGGGTGTATTTTCTTTGCGTAAACAATATCATTGTTGCTGGATGGTTACCGTAAACTTTCTTCACTTGCCTTTCTCTCTGAGTTGTATATGTTATTAATATATCATTATTCTCCGCCTCTTTTCTTCTATTCTTTTAATCTCAATCGTGCGTTTTTCTCAATAGTTCTTTCTTCATTTTCATAATCCCTAAATTTGATATTAGATAGCTCGTGGCATTCGATATAACCATCATTCATCAAACACAATGACAATGCATGAAGAATAAACACAATTCATGACGTCATTGCAGAGTAGGTGGCGCCACGAGTGAGTTTTAGGAGAATGAGTGAAACAGACAACGTTTTGGGGATAGGATCTGTGATTTCAAATTGCAATAGATAAAAAAGAAACGAAATATTTTTTGTATATATTTTTTCGCTATTATTGGCTTTGGGAAGTACTAAAACCTAAATCTGGTAAATCTGGACACGTTTTATGTACAAAGGTTACTCCCTAAAAGGACTCCCTAAAAGGAGTAGAAGAACGATTCACCCCAATTTTGATTCGGTTTAAGGTCGCAAACTCCCCCCTATCAGGAGTCCAGGACGATGGCCCTTACAGAGGAATTTACTGAACCATGCCCTTGGTCCAACTCGTTTTCTGCAGATTTCGAATCACTGTCACCTCAGCCTCCGTCGCAAGAAGCGACGCTCTAACACGTTTGGCTAGCGAGCATCCAAGAGCTTTGATCAACACAAAGTCGATTTGATAAGATGCGGACAATACCGCACAGTGATATAATTACTTTACTCCCATCTCATCCTGTAATCCTATCCTTAGGTTACCACAACCCCCACTCCACCCCACCCCACCACACCCCCCTACCCCAACCTCCCACCACAACCCAAGCTCCTAACTTGTAACTACTCCATTGTCATGTAATATAAGAATAGTTGTTGCCTCAATTTTTATCTTACTAAAAACCCGCAGCCCCACCGTGACTGGCAACGGTTCTCGGACCTTCCCATACTATTGTCCTCAAAGATAGAAGCGCTGGTTATTGCTGACAAAATACACCTTCTATAGTGGACGTCACCTTTCCTTTCCTTTCCTTCAGACTATATCCAGCCTATTAAATTCATCTCCTTCCCAACCCCCAAAAGGTAAAAGTGTCTATGCAGGCTGGTTCGTACCTTCTCTCCCCTTCCTCCTCCTATTCCTTTTCCTCCTCCTCCTCCGTTTCCTCCTCCTCTGTTTCCTCCTCCTCCTCCTTTTTCGCCCCTTCGTTTCCTCCTCCTCCTTCTCCTCGATTTCCTCCTTCTCCTCCCCTCCTCCTCCTTTTCCTCCTCTTCTTCCTTTTCTTCCTCCTTTTCCTCCTCCTCCTTCTCCTTTTTCCTCCTCTTTCCTCCTTCGCCGTTTCCTTTTCCTCCTCCTTTTGTCCTCCTTTTCTTCCTCCTCCTTTTCTTCCTCCTCCTCTTCCTCCTCCTCCTATCCCTCCTCCTCCTCTTCCCTGTTGCAATTGCAAGACGCATATCGAACGAGAGATAAGGATCTTCGGACTCCCTGTCTCGGCCATTACGCCCGGAGGCGCCTGGGCGGGTTCTTAGTCCCAGTGCAGTTCCCCTAATGAGTGTCACTAATTTCTTTGTTCTGAAAGGCACCGCGCCACACACAGGAAGCACCGAAGTCGATCCACAACAACGATTACCTTATGCGCCCATTGCCGCGTGTTCAATTGACACTTCGAAGAAAGGGTCGAAGTGGACGGAAGTGTCCTACTGGAGTCTTGAGTACTGGGACACTTTGGAGACGCTTGGGTGACATTAGCGTCTTCTGTATATCTTCGTGTAGTGGTATATTTCTTTGTTTATTATTTATCTCTTTATTTATTATTATTTGTTTAATTATTATCTATCATTATCTATCTTCCATTTATTATTATTTACTATTTACCTGTTTGTTTATCATTTAACTTTACCTATTTATTTATCATATTTGTAATTATCTATGTTATTATAATTTCTATCTATATTTTTCTGAGAAGACATTCACTACAGTCTTTTTTATGGTCTGAAAAAGAAGCAGAGAAAATAATTTCAATGATGGGTAGAATTATGGGGAATCCAAATATTTTTGAATTCACAAGTGATTACTGGAAGCTAGTTAAGTAGTCGCGTTCGAATTATAATAATAATGATGAAAAATGCATCTCCAATATTGAGGGTTTGAATAACAAACAAACAAACGACAAACACTCAAATGCAAACAAACAAATGAAATAATAAATAGATTCATGAATAATACGTAAATTGCGTAGATAACTAACCAAAAAAATAAATAAAATGAAGAAAAATAAACTAAACTGTTTATAAATGTAAATAGAGTTAAGAATAGTTTCACAGATACACAAGAACTCAGAGATCATCAGAAACCATATCATTTCATTAATACATGTTTACGATCAACTTGACCATTTGATAATGATAATGATGACGATGATGACGATGATGACGATGATGATAATGATGACGATGATGATGATGATGACGATGATGATGATGATGATGTTGATGATGATAACGACGATGGTGACGATGATAACGACGATTATGACGACGATGATGACAACGATTATGACGATGATGATGATGACGACGATTATGACAATGATGATGACGATGGTGACGATGACGATAACGACGACGACGATGATGATGATTATTATTAACGTCGTGAACTCCCCTATCAGGAGGCTAGGACGGTACCCCTTACAGATGTCTTAGTAGCGTGGAATGGCATAAACCATGCCCTTGGTCCAACTCGCAGGAGGCAGAGTTCGACCTGCCATCACCTCTACCTCCGCCGCAAGTAGCGACGCTCTAAATCGCTCTGTAAATATGAACGCTCAAAATATATATGAACTGACGTTTTAATAAGGCGGATTTTTACAAAACACAAAAAGATTGAACCTTATATTTTGTATTATCACATCAATTCGTTCACTATGCAATAAAACTCAAATCACATATAATATGAAAAAGTAATAAGTTTGTCATAACTAATGATGGGATAATATAATTGACTTTTCTAATTACCTCTATTTTCGATAATCCTTATATTTAGCGTTATTACATCGCCTCGTTCAGAAGTATTCTGGCTCTAATCTAGAAAACCCTCGGTCATCCTAATAAATCGATTACTCAAACTACTCGTCCTTTTCCCCTTAACTACTTGGCCTCGTCTCTCATCAGATAACAGCCTCTTGTGGCAGTGACCTAGCCACACCTACAAATCGTATATTACTTCAGCCAATGCTAAAACAAAGGATCTTCACATTTTTTTTTTTTTTTTTTTTTTTTGTACCGGGCGGCACAACTGTGGATATTCCGGCCGTAGTCACGAGAGTATATGTGTATATATATATACGATGTGATACGATATAATACGATACATGTATGATATGATATATATAATACATAGATATACGCGGTATATACGAGATACACGATACATGCGATATATACAATATACACGATATATGTGATATATATGATATATACAATATATACAATACATGGGATATACACGGTATATACTATATATACGATATATTCAACACATACGATATACACGATATATACGATATATATGATATATACAATATACACGATATATGCGATATATATGATATATACAATATAATATATGCGATATATACGGTATATACGATATATACGGTATATACAATATATACAATACATATTACATGTATATAAATATATATATATATATATATATATATATATATATATATAATATGTGTATATACAATATATATCGTATAAAAATATATTGGTAAACAGTAGCCTGGCAGTAAACTTTTTTTCTGCCTTATTTTATCTTTTTATATTTTCAATTCTATTTCTATTTTGTTTTTGTTTAATTTTGTTTTATTCTATTTCAAATTATTTTATTTAAATTTGTTTTATCCTATTGTCTTATTTTTTATCTTATTTTATTCTATTTTGGCTTGTATTGTTTTATTTGATCTCATTTTTCATTTATTTGTTCTTTGGGTGATAATATAGAATTTCACGAGGCGTTCCTCGTTGATAAACTACAAAGCTTCATATTCACGTGAGTTCATTATGAAAAATTTAGCATATATTTTCTTGTTTGTTAAAACAAACACACATTAGATTCTTCGGATCTACTTTCTGTGTCGTTTTCATGTTTTCATTTCTTCATGAGTCCAATATACCTACACACATAAATCAAAATGCCTTTTCCCCCTTATAAGGGGTGGGGACGTGTCAAAGTATACATTTACCTTAAACCCATCCCACACCCATCCAAACGGGTCATCCCAGGCTTCCGTCACCCGTCTCGGGTCATAGGTAATGCAGGAAGACATAGTATCATATACTCCAAAGAATTTCTTGTAACAGAGATGAGGACCCCTGTTCTGAACGAGCTCTTGAACAGTCAAGACCCCTTCTTGGGCCAAGGTCCGACCATCAACCGAATAAAGTCTTCTGTTTCCAAATGCAAAAGATACAAAGTGTTCCATTTGATAGGTTCACGTCAATAAACATTTTTCAGATTTGCTGTGTTGCTTTTGATATAATGGACTACAGTCGATGTCAGAAGTTTTAAACTATACTTTGGCTCTCACAGGAAAAATGTACTTTGCATCGTAGTCATGTTTTTTCACCATTGCTTCATTTAGTTCTTAACCTAACTAAACCTAACTTTACCTAATCTAACCTTACATGGATAATTACCCATCCCCAGTCCTTGAAAACCCTCAAGAAAAATTATAATTTTATGACAAAACATTTAAGAATGGAGTAAGACTTTTGACCTCGATTGTGCAACCTGTGTTGAGTCTTTAAGTTCAATACAGAACCTCATCTTTCTCGATTCACTGCAGCCCCCTCAACTTTGAGTTACTCGACTTGTTCTCAAACCACCTGACTTAGAGATGAGTAGCTTGTCTCATTGCCGAGGTACATGTAAACTTTATGACAGAACCGCATGTCCAAGTCATGATTTGTGTCCCTCATTTCTGAGCATCATGTCATATTCTGAGAAGCATATCGAGGCGTTATTTGTGGTACAGAAGGATGCTCGCTGGTTGAGCAAATTAGAGCGTCGCTGCTTGCGGCGGAGGTCAGGGTGACGGCAATTCGAACCCTGCCGACAGCAAGTTGGACCAAGGGTATGGTTTATTAAATTCCATGCTACTAAGTCCTCTGTAAGGGGTACCGGCCTAGCATCCCAAATCATCAGTATGATTGTGTGTTCTTGGTTCGGTACATCCCTCATTTTGAGTCTATAGCCCCCCCCCCCCACACACACACCACACACACACACACACACACACACACACACACACACACACACACACACACACACACACACACACACACACACACACACACACACACACACAACCACACACACACACACACACACACACACACACACACACACACACACACACACACACACACACACACACACACACACACACACACACACACACACACACACACACACACACCTTCTGTAGGGATTTGTAGATCCCATGGGAAGGTAAAGGTCACTTCTCAACCTGAGGTCAAAGCGTCTTGACCTAGGTTGGTTTGTCTTGTGATCGTTGAGAAGTTTGGAAACAGAAATGATCATTCGGTTTAACGTCGCGAGCTCCCCGTATTAGAGGCTTGGTAGCGTGGAATTTACTGAACCGTGCCCTTGGTCCAACTCGCTAGCGTCAAATTTCGAATTGCCGTTGTCCCGACCTCCGCCGCAAGCAGTGACGCTCTAACCCATTCGGCCAGCGAGCATCCAGAAATGATACGGAAATGATGCGTGAGAATTATCTTTCTTATCATTCCATACAAAGACGATAAGAACATGTGCACCTTGAACCCTTGTTAATGTTTGTTTATAAAAACCTCTCCTTCCTCTCCTCCTTCTCCTTCTTTCCTCCCCTTCCTTCTTCCTCTCCCTCCTCCTCTCCTTCCTCCTCCCAATCACCCAGCTCAAGCGTTCTCCATTTGGATCCTCTATTTACGAACATATGTTATATAACACACAGATAACCTTAAGAATGAACAAAACCTCTTCGGCAACCTCGAGGCGCTACTAGTCTTCGACGCACGAAGAAGAACTCCCGCGGAAGCTTCTGCAGACCACGAAGGACCCACTGGAAGCTTCTGCGGGCCTCTGAGAACCCGTGGTCAGACACCACTGACATAGATCACATCTCGCTGTCATCCCACCTGCCTCAGTTTCTTCTCTCTTATCCAACACACACTCCGCCTACTTACCCTCCCAGATTCCTAGACACTTCAAGACCCCTTCTTCAAACCCCTCCCCCCTCCTCCTCTCCTCCTCTTCTTCCCTTCGTCAAGATGCCTCCCCCTTCTCGCCTCTCCTCCACCCCTTCATCCCACCTAATCCCTACCCACCTCCCTAAATCACTCCTCTCCTCCCCACCCACCACCCTAAATCACTATCCTATTTCTCTTTCTTATCTTAGATACTCTAAATCATTTGTCTAACTATTCTCGCTGCCCACGTTCCGTTTTCTGTGAAGTAGCTTCACGTTTTCCTTCTCTTGGGTTCCTCAGTGCGTAAAGGGCGAACGAGGAATTTCTCTATGAATGATTAGAATTGTCTGGTTATTAGCCAGAATAAAAACATCAAAGTAACCGCTTGACTTGAAAGGATTAGAAAATATTTTCTTAAGTTCTTTGAATGAGTGGGAAAATGAGTAATTTTGTTCATCGTCACTCATTCTTACTCAATCAGTTTCTGTCTTTTCATGAAAATATTTGTTGTGTGACTTCCCAAGCATCTTGAAGTTCTAATGATTTAAGTAATGATGATGATAATGATGATGGTGATGATAGTGATGATGTTGATGATGATGGTAATGGTGATGATGATATTGATAATGGTAATAGTGACGGTGTTAGTGACGGTGATGGTGACGATGATGGTGACGATGATGGTGATGATGACGGTGATGGTGATACTGATGGTAGAAGTGACGGTGTTAGTGACGGTGATGGTGACGATGAAGATAATGGTGAGTGTGATGCTGATGGTGATAGTGATAGTAATAGTGACGGTGATGGTGACGATGATGGTGATAATGGTGAGTGTGGCGGTGATAATGATGATGATGATGGTGGCGACGATGATGGTGATAAAGATGGTGATGTGATGATGGTGATGATTATGATGGTGATGATGACAGTGATGATGATGGTGATTATAGTGATGGTGATTATAGTGATGGTGATGATAAAGATGATAGTGATGATAATGATAGTGATGATAATGATGATGGTGATAATGATGATGATGGTGGTGATGGTGAAAATGATGATAATGGTGATAATGATGATGGTAGCTAATAAATAACATCAGCGAAAACAATAGCCGAAAAACAAGTACTTACATCCTTTTCCTCTTCCACCTCCTAATCCACCTCCTTTTCCTGTTCCATCTTCTCGTCCACCTCCCACTCCACCTACTCCTTATCTTCCTCTTCTTCCTCTTCCTCCACCCCTTCTTCTTCCTTCTCCTCCAACTCCTCCTATTCATTCTCCACCTATTTCTGTCGCTCCTCCTCCTCCACCTCCTTTACCTCCACCTCCACCTCCTTCTCCCCCTCCACCCTCTTCTCCAATTCCTCCTTCTACTATTCCACCTTTTATTACTTTTCCTACACCTCCTCTTACTCTTCTTTCTCTTACTATTCCTCCTATTTCTCCTCCTCCTCCTCCTCTTCCTCCTTCTCTTCCTCCTCCCTTCATTCCCTCTCTTCCTCCGCTTCCTCCTTTTCACCTCTTCTCCTCCTCCTCCTCTTCCTCCTCCTCGTCCTCCTTGTCTTCTTCCTCCTTTTCCTCCACATCCTTTTCTCCTTCCTCGTCTTCCTCCACGCCCCCTCCTTGTCTTCCTCCTCTTCACGCTCGATCCTCCTCTTCCTACTCGTTCTCCTCCCTCTCGTCTTCCACCTCCTCTCCTCCTCCTCCTCCTCATCTTTCTCATCCTCTGCTCCTCCTCCTTCCCTCCTCCTCTTCGTTCTCCTCCTCCTCCTCATTCTCCTTCTTGTTCTCAGGTTCCTACTTCCCCCTCCTACTCCTCTTCCTCCTCTTCCTCCTCCACGTCACTTCCACCTCCTCCTCCAACTCCTCCTTCCTTCTGCTCTTCTTTCTCCTCCACCTTCTCCTTCTACTCCTTCTCGTCCTCCTCCTACTCATTCTCGTTCAACTCATTTTCTCCTACTCCTCCACCCTCTCCTCGTCCTCTACCCCCTCCTCCTACTCTTCTTCCTTCTCCTCTTCCTTCTCTTCCCCTCCTCTTCCTTCTCCTCCTCCTTCTCTTCCTCCTCCATCCCCTTCCTACTCCTCCTCCTCCTCTTTCCCTTCCTCCTCCACCCCTTCCTCCTCCACCCCTTTCCTCCTCCTCCTCCCCTTTCCTCCTCCTCCTCCTCCCTTTGCCCCGCCCACCCTCCCATTCCATTATTCTTCTCTCCCTCCCCCCCAACCGCAATCTCTCTGTCTCCCTGTTACCCTTCATCCTCCCCCCTTCCCCCTTCCCCCCCTCTTCCCCCTCTTCTCCCTCCCCCCCCCAAGGGTGCCCCGGGCTGACCCATCCCTACCCAATGGTTTCCTTAATTTGAATAAAAACCAACTTTACCTTAGCCAGAATAAAGTGTATCAAGGGGTCCATCACGTGTTCACGCTAAACCGAATAAAGTCATCTGGCGTCAGGCAGAATAAAATATTTCAAGTGCGCCTTTTAGGATTAACTTTGTAAGCCTACGGGATTTGATGAGTCTACGGCAGGAGGCGCTGAGTAGCTGCGGCCGAAGCCGTCACCTTTGCCCTATGTACATGTGCTTTAGGGACTATTGAGGGATGTCACAGTCACTGCTGGGAATTAGAGAGGAGTGCGGGATTTGAACCCACAATTAAGCGATGAGTCCACCAACGCACTCCAGCTGCGAGAAGAAGGGAGTGTCGTATGGTAAGGTCGTAGGCTGTAAACTCTTCGGTACCGAGGGCGTGCCACGGAGGTAAATGGAATCGCCTGGCGGCAGACAGAATCGGAGGGAAGGGACCAACCGGGACGTAAGTATTTAGAATCACAAACATCATCATCATTTTTTTTTTTTTTCCTTTATTTATTTATTTATTTTTTTTTTTTGAATGGACCAAAGTCTCGTAGTATTCTTTCCGGATTAGATTTTAATATTTACAAAAAAAAAAAAAAAAAAGGATAATGATAACTTTTGAATTATATCAATTATCTTTAATTTTTACTGCCCTCCTTAAAATCTCTCCTTTACAAATACGGCTTTGACTCGATATTTTCTCCAAGGATAGAAGCGCTGGTTATCAACAGCTAAATTACTCCAAAAAACCATTACCTCTTCTACGATTGGATTAATCGTGATTCTACATCCTTATCTTTCATCTTTGTCCATTTCTCTTCTGATTTTTTCCTATTTCTCTTTTTCATCACTAGTCTTTGAATTTTCCTCTGTACGACAGGAGGCGCTGAGTAGCTAAGAATCTTGTCATCAATTTGTCTTCTTTCTTCTCTAAATACTCAGGTTTTCTTCAAATTCTTCTTGTCTTCTTTTGATTTTCAAAATATATTTTCTATTTTCATCTTCACTCTTGCGTTACGCTAGTGGCGTCATCGGAAGCGTGCTGGTCTTGCATTCGCTCAATTGTGGGTTCGAATCCCGCACTCCTTTCCCATTCCCAGCAGTGACTGCTACCTGCCCCAACAATCCCCAAAGCTCACCATAGGGCAAAGGTGACGGCTTCGGCCGCAGCTACTCAGCGCCTCCTGGCGTAGGCTCCTCACCTTACGTTGGCCATACAAGCGTTCTACTGTTCCTCTTAAATATTCCTTTGCCTTTTTATTGGAGCTACATTTCCCCCTTTAGGATGGAAGTGGTGGTGACACTTGAGGAAATAATTAATTGTCATCATTGGCACCTGTGCCAGTCGTGCTACGTGATCATGGTGATGCTTCCTAGGGATTTTTGTTTTGTTTTTAATCCTTTTCCTGATCTTTCTTTTCTTCCTCCTCCTCTCCTTCTCCTCCTCCCCTCCTCTTCTCCCCTCCTTCTCCTCTCCTCTTCCTCCCCTCCTCCTCCTCCCCTCCTCCTTTCCCCTCCCTCTCCTCCTCTCTTTCTCTTCCTCCCCACCTCCTCCCCTCCATCTCCTCCCCCTCCTCCTCCTCTCCTCCCCCTCCTCCTCCTCTCCTCCCCTTCCTAGTCTTCTTCTTCCTCCTCCTCCCCTCCTCCTCCCTCCACCTCCTATTTCTCACCTCCTCCCATCTTTCTCCTCCTTCATCCTCCTCCTCTTCCTCGTCCGCCTCCTCTTCCTCCTCCTCCTCCTCCTCCTCCTCCTCCTCCTTTTTGCTCCTCTCACGCCTCCTCCGTGCCCCGCGGGTTAATCGAGTCTTGACCCTCCTCCTCCGGAGACCCTCATCCACCTGAATGAAATTCTGTGGCGAAAGTCAGAAGGAAATGGTTCGAAATGCGTTGGCATCTTCCTTCTTCGTTCTCTCTCATCTGCACATGACATACACTCAGACTCTCTAATTCAACTCCTACTCTATTCCCGCTTCTACTCCTCCTCCCCCTCCCCCTCCACCTCCTCCCCTTTCACCTCCCCCTCTCTTCCTTCTTCTCCACCTTCTCCTCCTCCTCCTCCTCCTCCTCCTCCTCCTCCTCCTCCTCCTCCTCCTCCTCCTATCCACCTCCTTCCCGCTCCTCCCCTCCTTCTACAACCCACCTTCCCAAGCTCCTAAATTTCAACTCCTCAACATTCTTCTTTTCTCTTCTTCCTCCTCCCCTTTTCTTTACCTCCATGTCGTCCAGCACCTCCTCCTCGCCTTCCTCCTCCTCCTCCTCCTCCTCCTCCTCCTCCTCCTCCTCCTCCTCCTCCTTAACCTCCCTTGTTCTCGGCCCAGGTACCATGTTCAGCGCACGTGGTGAGCTAAGATGATGTCCCTAGGTTT
>NC_134790.1:13266427-13276427 GCF_046742065.1 Oratosquilla oratoria
AAGAACATTTTTTTTTTAAACTAATGGATTAATTTTAAATGTATCTTGTATAGATAATTACATTTGCACAAATTTTCCTCGTCATTTGAAGAGAATGAGCTTTCTGTTACTGATAACAAATTATGAATTTAGTCTGGTTATCGTTAGATTATGTTTACTCGGTCTAATAAATCCTACGCATTAGAATGCTTAAAACTTTGTAAAAAAAATACAAAAGAACTAGTTGGAAAAGTATAAATATGCCAAAAATATAACAGGGTAAATATATAGTAACAATAATAATGATAAAAGTAATAATGATAATGATAATAATGATGGTGATGATGATGGTGATGATGATAATGATGAAAGTAACGGTGATGATGATAGTAATGGTGACGATGATAATAATGGTGACTATGAAAGTAACGGTGACGATGATAGTAACGGTGACGATGATAGTAACGGTGACGTTTATTGTAACGGCGATGGTGATGGTAACGGTGATGGTGATAGTAACGGTGATGTTGGTAGTAACGGTGATAATGTAGTTACGGTAACGATGATAATAAAGATGATGATGATAGCAACGGTGATGATGATAGTAATGGTGATGATGATGATAATAATGATAATGATAGTGATGATGATGATTAACAAAACACCAAAGAAAACCCTACATAAAACGACAGACTTTATTCGGAAAAAAAAAAAAAAAAACGGACTCCGTCGACGATGTTATCCTGAAACGGCCCTAGTACGATCTGGGAGCTGCTGAATGACAGACGCTCGCCTGGAAGGAAGAAGAAGACGAAGTGTAAACATTGCAACTGGGGTCGACTTACGATGGCGTGTTCGGTTTCACGATCAGGCGAGATAGCGTAGGTTTCTCTATGTAACTAAAGTCTGATAAGGTTCTAGAAACAGCTGTCTAGTATCTTGGGCTCCTTTTTACAACGTATGAATAATTGTTATACAGCTCTGAAGATTATCTACTTGCGACGGAGGTCGAGGTGATGGTGGTTCAAGGGCATGGTTCATTAGATTCCATACTACAAAGTCCTCTGTAAGGGATACCGTCTTAACCTACTGATAGGGAGGAATTTCGCGACGGTAAGCTAAATCACCATCACAGTTATGAAGATATGGGTTTACTTGATATCACTTTGTGTCTTACTGTTGTTATGATTTTGGTTTTATTTTGTGATCGTTTGCGATGAGATAATTAGACAAGTGTTTGTACTCTTTTTGTACATTCTTATCATTTGTTAAGTAATATTGTGATATATTGGTACCACTCTTGGATTCTAAGAATCTCAACTAGAATATAACCTTGAGGGAACATCTTAAAAACAAAATAACATTTCATGCAGCACCAAAAGAATCTATCTTATTGTTCATGATATCGTATAAGTCACACTTAAGCAGAAGAAAAGGGATCAAGAATATAATAAAGTAAATACTTATCTAAGGGATCCCTGACAGTTTAGGGCTAGAAGGAGATGAAGAAGGTGAGGAGCCTACGCCAGGAGGCGCTGAGTGGCTGCGGCCGAAGCCGTCACCATTGTCCTATTACGCACTCTGAGGGACTATCACACTGGCCTATTTTTCCTTCAACCTTCGATTAATCGGTGGTATCGCTCACCTTCAGAACTTTTTCCGCCGTCAAATCACTATGGCCAAGTATTTTGTTTTCTCGACAAATGCATAGAAAAATACATAGAAAATACATAGAAAAATACATAGAGTACCCTTTGATATGTTGGAGGAAAATTATTTTTCTTCAGCAAACCGGATTCCTTCGCGAAAGCTGTGGGCTGAAAATCTACTCACAAAGTCGGAGGAAAAATAGCTTAGTGTGATAACGTCTTAAGGCACAGCTTGGCATAGTTTGAGAATTGGCCGAGGCAGTGGTGGAGAGTATGTGGTGATAGTATAGATTGAAGAATTGTTGTAACGCATGATACATAAGATTAACTGTCGTATACTTAAAATAATACAGATAATTCGATAAACATAAATCATCGTAAACGAGAATAATTGAACATCGCAAATAACGATAAAACACCAAAAATAACGTTTATACAACATCGCAAATAACAATCGCACACTGTTGTAAACAACGACCATATGTACTAGTAAATAACGAATACATACGATCACCAATAACGATCACAAGCATTCGTAAATAACAATCACACACCATCGCAAATAACGATGTTTATTATCTTGTGTCCCGTATAGGCATACAACCCCAAATGTGACCCAATTATTAAGACAATATGTGACAAAGGTAAAGTTATAGAGTAGACCATAAGATGTACAAAAAATAGAAAAGATGACAAATGAATGAATGAACGAACCTAGGAAGGCATGTGCAAGAAATCGCCAGCCCCATAGAGAAAGTGCCTTAGTCATTTGTTCAACTTTTCAGAAAATCAATTTTTTTCTTCCATTTTATAAGTGTACGTAATGTTCCTCCTAACGTAGTTTTAACCCACTCAGACGCTAAATAAAACATTGGGAATTGTACCACAAGGAGCAATGAAAAATTGATTTAGAAAAAAAAAAAAATCCAGAAATTGACGAAAAATGACTTAGGCAATTTTTTTTTTACGAGGGTGACGAAATATAATTTTCTCGATTCTTACGTTTCGGCTAGATAGTCTATAGATGACTGCTTAAGCCAAAATCTAGTTCATTAGTTTGCTCTTTACATCCTCTCCCATCCTCTTTCACTTTTGTGCATATGGCATTATGATGGTGGTGACGACGAGGAGGATGAGGATGATGCGGACGACTAAGATGATGAGTATGATGATACTGATGATGATAATAATGACGATGACGATGATGATGACAATGACGATGACCATGATGATGACGATGAAGACGATGATGACAATGACAATGACGATGAAGACGATGATGATGCCATTGATGATAATGACAATGACTATGATAATGACGATGGTGATGACGATGATAATGACGATGATGATGACTATGACGATAACGACGACGATGACGATGATGATAATAACTACGTCAAGCGTGGCACGTGTTCAATACAATTCCATCTGAACGTAAAGTTAAAACCCTTTGGGACTTCAGAGGTTAAATATGTCTAAATAAACCTGATGTTAGTCATGATAATTCGGGTGAAACAGCGGCAGTTAGGATAAAGGGAGAGGACCATCTGGTACGGAAGGGGTTAAAGGAAGTGTCTACTCTAATGAAATCAAAGAGTATTTTAACACAAATTATCTGAAATGATACATAAGAGGACATTCATTAAAGTTTAAGATAATATTACACTAAGACATAGACAGCCGAAAACGAAGACTAAATAGTTGGAGGAATGCTGTTGATTGAATGGATGGACCAACAGACCATAGCAGATATGAAACTTGTTGTGAAATATAATCGTAATAAAATTTATTATTTTGTGAAGCTTTACTCTTTCTACGCCCTCCCTTTCAAAATGGTGCCTATTGTCTAAGTATCGAAGGGGTTATATATTCGATTGATTTCAAGATTTTTTTCTTCCAAAAATAAGCAAAGGAACTTGATTTCGAATTAGCGCACTCTCTTTTCATTATCTTGCAGGATTTTTTCAATGAAAGGATTTTTTTTTTTGAGTGGGTAGGGGCATTCGGTTGCTCTTTGAAATATGTAGATTAAATCAAGGCATATGAATGTATATATATATGTAATATGTATATATATATATATATATATATATATATATATATATATATATATATATATATAATATTTTGCAGAGGGGGAGGGAAGGATTTTTTTTTTTTTTTTTTTTTTTTTTTTTTGTATGCAGGGACCTTTTGCTCTTTGAAATACGTAGACCCCTCCTCCCCCCCCCCAAAAAAAAAAAAGGAAAGCCAACCGTTCTAACCACCAGTCAGCCTATTCTCCTCCCGGGTCGAGGTTCGCCCTGTCTCTTCGCCTTATCCCCCCCCCCCACCTCCTTCAGGTGGGTTATCTTCGGGTCGAGGGTTCTGCCACGGCCGCCGTGTTCCTCCTCCTTATCGCTCTGTTGACTCAAGAGCGTAATGGGTTATTCGTCTCACAGGGAAAATTTATGATTACAGTCATTAATTTGTCTTGTTCATTTTCATATCGTGTAGTCTTTCGCAAACTCTTTCCCCCTCCAAGTCACTAATTTCAGAAGCTGGATAACGGAAAGGGTAAACAGGCTCCCAGGACGGTTGTATATGTGCGCATTTGGTGTTAGATAACTATTGCCACGCTTGTGTAGGAGTAGATGCGTGTGCAAATGGACAGTCAGGACGCACCCTTATGGTTTGCTGTTTGTTTGTTGTGTGTGTGTGTGTTTGTGTGGTATGTATGTATGTATATATATGTATATATATATATGTGTATATATATATATAATATATGTGTGTGTGTGTGTACATGTGTGTGTGTGTGTACGTGTCTGTGTGTGTGTGTGTGTGTGTGCGTGTGTGTGCGCGCGCACGTGACTGTGTGTGTGCGCGCATGACTGTGACACTGTGTGATTCATCAACATAATGTTACGTATCGTGATTGACAGCTACAATATTACCTATCTTAATTGTGCGTGCGTGTGTGTGTCTGTGTGTGTGTGTGTTCTGTGTGTGTTCTGTGTTTATTATCTCCCTTTCTGTTTTATGTGTATTTGTGATTCCACATGATCTAACCTTGATCTACTTGCTACTCTCATGATCGACATCCATCACCCATCTGGATGAGAAATCGGAGCTTGATTATGACCCGATGTATGGGTAAGACTGTAACCTCGTGCATACTCAATCATCTTGCTCAAGGAGGAAAGTAACGGCTTCTAGCATCAGCGAAAGCTTTTCAGCCAGGGAGCGGGGTTCGAATTGTGGACCTCGAGCGTAGAATCTTGAGGTACTAACCACTGTACCAACAAACCGATTGTGTATGTGTGTGTGATTCACCATGGTTCTGGATCACATGTTGGACTCGTGATCGACAGGTATTACTCTCCTGGAAGAGAGCTCAGAGCTCATGTATGACCGATCTTTGGGTAATGCTGTGACCTTACACGCATACACACATCCCGAACTCCCCTCCCACGAGAGTTGGAGTAAAGATTCGCAGCGCAGCAGTACTGAAATTATTTCATCCCTGGGTGGGATTCCAACTCGGGCCGCCGTAGTAGAGGCCGGGAATTCTACCAACTGCGCCATCGAGTGCGTGCGTGTGCGTGTGTGTGTGTGTGTGTGTGTGTGTGTGTGTGTGTGTGTGTTTAATTGTGTATCTGTGTTTTTGAATGTATGTATGTATGTTTGTGTGTGTTTCATTTTAGCATGTATGTGTCTGTGTGTGTATTTCTTTTATGTGCCTATCAGTAATTTACGAGACAAGAATCTTGATTGTGCTGTTCTGTCTCTCTGCCTCCATTGGTCAAACTCTGTCTTGAATCTATGTTTGTTTTTTGACTACTATCAAAGCATCTATACATTTTTTTTTCAAAATCCTTTTCTTTTCAGCTTCTTTTCTCCTCGCGTTTTTCTTCTTCTCTGCACTAGGAGCTTCTTTGTTAATTTTGATCATGTATACGTGTATGTACATATATACTATACATGTACACGTACATAATACATGTACATGTACATAAACATAAAATAAACATAAACACAAACAAACACAAACACAAACATAAACGTAGATATGGAAATAAATGCAGTCATAGAAATGAGCGCAGACATAGAAATAAACGCAGACATAGACAAACATAAATATAAACACAAATTGAGACAAACGTAGACATAGAAATAACGTAGTCATAGAAATAAACGTAGACATAGACATAGATATAGGTATAGGCAAACATAAACATAAACATAAACACATACGCAATCACATAAGCAAACATAAACAAACACAAACATAAATAAACACATACACAAACATAGGCATAATCATAAACATAAAGATAAAAATATACATATGCACTATAATATACTTAAACTACACACACACACACACACACACACACACACACACACACACACACACACACACACACACACACACACACACACACACACACACACACACACACACACACACACACACACACACACACACACACACACACACACACACACACACACACACACACACACACACACACACACACACACACGTATGTATACCCGTTGCGGTGCATCTGTGACTCATCCAAAAATCGTACAGCTGTAGTAAACAGGAGTACTTGCGTGATGTCTACATCTGCGGTAGTATTCATAATAGGGATATGCAAACATCCGAATACCTTTTTATCTGCGGTCTTAATAGCCTTAAGATTTTACCTGACGCTAGAATGACTTCATCATGCGATACGCTGACAAATACGTCCTTCTCGGCAACCTGCAGCGCGTTTGTGACATATCCCCGTGTTTGCAGATGATAACAGAGAGCCTCGGTGAAGCTTGTACACACTTCATGCTCATAGACCCTCGGTATCTTCGTGATGTTTAATGTCATAAAGACTAAAGTATATGCGGACGCAGTGGAAACAGGCCGCTATGCGCCTCACACTATCTAAGCTATATGTTCGCTATATTTATGTTTCTTTGTCAGATGGCATATTGCGATGCCGGACACGGGAAGGAGTATTCTTTGTATATATTCTGTGTGTATGTTTCCAGCTGTTATAAGAAACTAGGTAATCTATTTAATTAAGTCTAGTAAATATGCGCGCGCGCACATGTACGCACACATAACATATACATGCAACACATACACACGCAACAGATACATGCGCAACACGCACATATACACAATACGCATACACCATGCACAAACATAATACATAAACACAATACACATACACAATACACACGCACAATACACACACACAATACACACACAATACACACACACAATACACACACAACACACACACACACACAACACACACAATACACACACACAATACACAACCACAGTACACAACCACAATACGCACATACAATACACACCCAATACACACACACAAAACAAACACACAAAACAAACACACAACACAACACAAACACACAACACACACACACACACACACACACACACACACACACACACACACACACACACACACACACACACACACACACACACACACACACACACACACACACACACACACACACACACACACACACACACACACACACACACACACACACACACACGCATTTGATAAGGTACCACATAAAAAACTAATAAAGAAGATTGAGTCAATAGGTGGCATCAGAGGAAAATTATTGGAATGGATGAAAGACTTCCTGATTGGGAGGAAAATGAGAGTAGTAATTAGAGATAAATTCTCAAACTGGGAAGAAGTGATAAGCGGTGTCCCGCAGGGATCAATACTGGCCCCGATCATGTTTGCCGTATACAATAATGACATGGATGAAGGTGTAGAGTGTTACATGAATTTCTTTGCAGATGATGCAAAGATACAAAAAAAGGTAAAAACAGAGGAAGACTGCAACTCATTATAACAAGATTTGGACAAGATCTGGAATTGGACTCAAAAGTGGGAAGTAAAATTCAATATAAAGAAATGTAGTATAATGGAATTTGGAAAGAGTAAAAACAGAATATCGAAAGATGACAAAATTGGTGAAGAAGAGGTGAAAAAAGTAAACTCTGAGAAAGATCTTGGAGTGATGATCAGCAAGGACATGACACCGGATAAGCATATTGATAAAATATTCGGAGAAACCTACAATTTATTGAGGTCAATTAAAGTGGCGTTTGCTTATTTGGACAAGGAAATGATAAGAAAAATTCTGACTACACTAATAAGACCAAAACTTGAGTACGCAGCAACATTATGGACACCCAGTACCAAAAAGAATATAACAAATTAGAAAGACGATTTACCACATAACCCGCGTAACAATATAGATGTCACATGAGATGTCTTGTCCATGTTCCCTAACTTTACCTCTCTCATCTGTATATAAGATACTGTATGTTCTCTTGTCTATGTATTCCGCTTGAAGAGGATCACAGCAAGTGATCGAAATATACGGAAATTCGTTACTTCCTTCTTTTCTTAAATCCAAATAATAGTGGGTTTTTAGTGCAAATTAGAAATAATACAAAGAGCAACAACAAAACTAGCACCAACTCTTTCCGAAATGACATATGAGCAAAGACTGTCCAAACTAGAATTACCAACTTTGGAACAAAGAAGAGAAAGAGGAGACTTGCTGACTATCTACAGAATAATGAAAGGAATGGAAGTCTTAGATAAGAATGACTTGTTGATATGGGGTACTGGTAAAACAAGAGGACACGAAAAGAAACTAAAAAAGGATAGTTAAAGAAGAGATCTGAAAAGGAACAGCTTCCCACACAGAGTGATAGATACTTGGAACAAATTAGACAACGAAACAGTGTGTGCAAACACTATTCAAGATTTTAAGAAAAAACTTGATGCTGAGAGATACAAAGACGGGTTACCACGAGCATAGCTCTCTTCCCGTATAATACAACTAGGTAAATACACACACATACACACAGACACACACAAACATACACAAACACACACACACACACACACACACACACACACACACACACACACACACACACACACACACACACACACACACACACACACACACACACACACACACACACACGACCAATTCGCAGCTAGATCCAAAAGGGTTTGTTCAGAGTAAGTTACCCTGTACTTATGACGTCAGGATGGAGTTTTAAGTCTTCGCTGGATCCGGGTCCTGCTTTCGCATATACTCACGTGCACACACACACACACACACACACACACACACACACACACACACACACACACACACACACACACACACACACACACACACACACACACACACACACACACACACACACACACACACACACACACACACACACACAGATCGTTCATACGAGCTATGAGCTCTTTTCCGGGAGGGAAATAGCTGTCAATCACGAGTCCAGCACGTGATCCAAAGATCAAGGTGAATACACACGCCACACACACCACACACACACATACATCACATACACACACACACAGGCACACACATAGACACACGCACACACACACAGGCACACACATAGACACACGCACACACACGCATACACACACACACACACACACAGACATAGACACATACACACACACACACACACATAGACATACACATACACACAAACGCAGGCACACACATAGACACACGCATACACACAAACACAGGCACACACATAGACACACGCATACACACACACACACACACATACACACACACACACACATACACACACACACACACACACACACACACACACACACAAACATACAAAGACATGCGCACGCACACATGCACACACACATGCACACACATGTATTTTTATATGTATTATCTATCTATCTATCTATCTATCTATCTATCTATATATATATATATATATATATATTATCTACATATTTATATTCATATCAATATCTATACCTATATCTATATCTATATTCATACATGTGTGTATGCTGTCTGAAAAATCTTGCAAAGATACAAACATGAACTCAAAAGAAAAAAAAACTCATAATAAATAAACAACTGTTTACCAGCGAAATGTGAATATCAAAATCCAACTGTACACAGATTGTCCGTCACGCTTAAGAACGTGTAGTACAATGTACTGCATGTGGTCATGGTGTAGAGTGTACTGTATGTACTCATTATTACTCCCCTCCTCATCCGTATGAGAGATTTATTACGTAATGACAGGAATAGAAAACGTGAACTTCTGTATTCTGATCAGGATCGGTACCTCCCATTTTAACGGTAACTCCCCGTTTTCGAATTGATGATGATGGTGATGATGGTGATGATGATGATGATGATGACGATGATGATGATGGTGATGTTGGTGATGGTGGTGGTAATGGTTTTGGTAGTGGTGACGATGATGGTGGTGACGATGATGATGATGATGACGGTGATGG
>NC_134790.1:13296427-13298927 GCF_046742065.1 Oratosquilla oratoria
TTGAACCAGCTAGGCAAATGCGAGACTAACACGCTTCCGATGACGTCAACAGTGCGCATATTTACAGAAGGACAGACATACAAGTATATACGTTTTCATTATTTTTATTTTTCCTGCATTATTTTGTTTCAGTAATTGAATAAATTTAGTATCAGCTAGAACTGTATCACTGAACGATGTCACTTTTTTCATGCAACATGCTTGATTATAGGAAACGTAGAGCCGGTCGATTCAATGAGAGAGAGCGCTAGAGAGGAGGAGAGAAGTAGAGAGAGAGAGAGAGAGAGAGAGAGAGAGAGAGAGGTAGGGAGAGAAAGGTAGTCAGCGAGAGAGATAGAGGGAAAGAGAGAAAGAGGGAGAGGGAGAGAGAGGTAGAGGGAGAGGGAGAGAGAGGTAGAGGGAGAGGGAGAGGGAGAGAGAGGAAGAGAGAGGCAGAGGGAGAGAGAGGTAGAGGGAGAGGGTGATGTAGAAGGAGAGGTAGAGGAAGAGGGAGGTAGAAGGAGAGGTAGAGAAAGAGAGAAGGAGAGGTCGAGGGAGAGGTAGAGGTAGAGGAGGAGGGAGAGGTCGAGGGAGAGGTCGAGGTAGAGGTCGAGGGAGAGGTAGAGGTCGAGGGAGAGGTAGAGGAGGAGGGAGAGTTAGAGGAGGAGGGCGAGTTAGAGGGAGAGAGAGTTAGAGGGAGAGAGAGTTAGAGGGAGAGAGAGTTAGAAGGAGAGAGAGGGAGAAGGAGGGAGAGGTAGAGGGAGTGAGAAGTAGAGGGAATGAGAGGTAGAAATAGAGGTAGAGGGAGAGAAAGGTAGCGGAAGAGAGAAGTAGATGGAGTTTTTTTTTTTTTTTTTTTTTTTTTTTTTTTTACCATAGGGTGATAACCAAGAAACTCCTCCCCCCCTTGCATGTGACGTTCAACTGCCCCCCCTGCCCCCTTCAGGGGGGAAAACATCGAGCCCCTAATTTAGCTTTCAATGGAGCCCTCATTACTAGCTCTACATCAGGTGAAATTACCGGGCATCCCTAACATCCGGCCACAGGTTGAATTTCCATATAGATCACATATTAACACAGCCACACGTCCAGTGTTCATGTCCTTACAATACATATTAGATTTACCCTAGATTGCTTGGGGAACAGACGGATGTATCATTCATAACATGCACGGTAGCCTAGTGGATACCGTCCTGAACTCATGCACCGGTGGTCGTGAGTTCGACTACCGGGACCTGCTGCGTGTGATTGCTAGGTTGGTTCTCAACAGCCCTGGCCAGGCGGGGAGGCGATCCGACGTCGGTCTGAATAGCCCAGCGGCTTGCAGCAAATGACAGGGTTTTGTCCAATCGGGGGTTTTTCACTTCCCACTGCACGGGAGTAGGGTGATGGGTTCGACCTTAGTCAGGTGGTATAGACACTAGTGTGAAAAATGGTCATAGAATTAAAAAAAAAAAAAATTGTAGGTCTATGCTAAGGTAAGCTAAGTCATTATTAGAAAGGAAGAAAGAGTGTATAATACATTATTCAAGAAAATAAGACGAATTTACTAAAGTAGGAAAAACTATATTGGGTTCAAATAGAATAAAAATCTAGGACAGAACAGAAAATAGTATGTAGAACAGCTCTAGGAAAGGACTAGTTCATTATAGATTATCTTTAGTCCAAATTCTGTTGTCCAGACTCCTTTATGGTTCACAGAATCTGTGAAACGGAGCAACAGACCGATAGATAAATAAATAAATAAAATAAATATACAAATAAATAGATAAATAAATAAACAGATAAATAAATAGATAAATATAAATAAACATAAATAAAAAATAATGGAAAATGACGAATTTGAAATGCTAAAAATTGGTCTCCAGAGGACTAAGGAACAGCAATCCATAAACAAATACATTGTGAAGCTAAAAAATATCTTATTCTTGGTAGTCCTGTCCAACAGGTAGAGACCTTTTGTATGGTGAGTGGATCTTCGTGCAAAAGAGATTTCCCGCTAGAAATTTTTGTTTCTTGTGAAAGGGTTTTTATTTATTGATTTCTTTACCTTCTTTTTTTTTCTTTTTTGAAAAACACAAAAATTCTTCTGACAATGGAGTGTGTTCACAAAGAACGTCTGACAACTTTTCGTATACAATTTTTTTTCTGTTAACAATCCTCAAAATGAAGTCTTCTTCCATTTGAGAACTCCACTTGTCCAGAGAGACGGCAGCGACATGAAATTTCCCATAAGGCTAGAAGCTCTGGTAAACTACAGTCCACAACAACAAGAAGAACAATAAAAAAGAACAACAAGAACAAGAACAACAACAACAATAGAACAACAAGAACAACAAGAATAATAGAACAACAAGAACAACAAGAATAATAGAACAACAAGAACAAGAATAATAGAACAACAAGAACAAGAACAACAAAACAGAGAAGGATAGTTCTGGCCCCTCCCACAGACCCTCTGTCACTTTTTCCTTTGAGTCGTACTTCCACGGTACTTCCACAGTTGGCAACCCAAGACGCG
>NC_134790.1:13303927-13313271 GCF_046742065.1 Oratosquilla oratoria
CATATATTTATTCATATATTTATTAAAATTTTGTTTGTTTATTTACTCATATTTATTTAAATTTTCTTTATTTATTCATCTATTTATTTGCTTGTTTGTAATAAACATGTTTATTTGTTTGTTTATGTATTAACTTGCTATCTTATCTGTTTGTCTGTTTATTCTATTATTTTTGTTTATCGAATAAAGCCTTCACTATACTAAATAATTCGTGACAGAGAGAAAAACATAGTTCAGGTAGTACCTTATAGTAGTTTAAACGGATAGATGCTCGTCTCATTATTACTATAATAATCAACATCAAATCTAACAATAAACTCATCTCTTTGATACTATTAACGACGGCAACTCCAACTCCATCTCCATCTCCAACCCCAACTCCATCCCCAACTCCAACTCCAACTCCAACTCCAACTTCATCCCCCAACTCCAACTCCAAGTCCAACTCCAGCTCTAACTCCATTTTTTATCCCCAACTCCAACTCCAACTCCATCTCTGACTCCAACTCCAACTCCAACTCCAACTCCAACTCCAACTCCAACTCCATCTCCAACGCCAAAGCCAAAGCCCACTACAACCTCCACGCCCACCTCATCCTCACCTCCACCCACACCCACACCCACACCCACACCCACACCCACACTCACACCCACATATCTTGTGGCAACACCAGTAAGATTAGTAGCACCAAGAAGAAGATGGAGATGGAGATGGAAATGGAGATGAAGATGGAGATGCAGAAGATGAAGGAGATGGAAAGACATGAAGGGAGATTAGGGAAGACGAAGGAACATAAAAGGAGATGAAGGAAGATGAAGGGGAATGAAAGGACGTGGAGATCGATGAAGGCAGTTGAGGGGAATTGAATGGAGTTGAAGGGAGTTGAAAGGGGGCATGAAGGAGAAAAAAAAAGAAAATTGAAAAACAAGAATAAGAGAACAAGAGTAAAATCAACAACAGTGAGAGCAACAACAGAGAAATCAATAACAGAGATCAACAACAGTGAATTAAGCAGCAGTGAGAGCAACAACAGAGAGATCAACAACAGAGAGATCAACAACAGAGAGATCAACAACAGAGAGATCAACAACAGAGAGAACAACAACAGAGAGTTCAGCAACAGTGAGAGCAACACGACGACAGAGAGATCATCACAACATGAGAGAACAATAACGGAGAGATCAACGGCAGAGAGATCAGCAACAGAGGAGATCAACAGCAGAGAGATCAACAACAAGAAGATCAACAACAGAGAGATCCAACAACAGAAGAGAGCAACAACAGAGAGTTTCAGCAACAGTGAGAGCAACAACAGAGAGATCAACAACAGAGAGAACAACAACGGAGAGATCAACCAGCAGAGAGATCAACTATCAGAGATCAACAGCAGAGAGAGCAAACAACAGAGAGATCAACAACAGAGAGAGCAAACAACAGAGAGAGCAACAAAAGAGAGATCAACCACAGAGAGCGAGCAACAACAGAGAGAGCAACAACAGAGAGTTCAACAATCAGGTGAGAGCCAATCAACAGAGAGATCAACAACAGAGAGAAAATAACAACGGAGAGATTCCAACAAGCAAGAGAGAACAACAGCAGAGAGATCAGCAGCAAGAGAGTGATCGAAACAACAGTGAGAGATCAACAACAGGTGAGATCAACAATAGTGAGATCAACAACAGTGAGATCAACAGTGAGATATCAACAACACAGAGATCAACAACAGTGAGAAGTCTAACAACAGTTGGAGATCAACAACAGTGAGGATCCAACAACAGTGAGAAGTCAAACAAACAGTGAGATCAACAAACAAGCAAAAAATCACCAACAACAGTGAGATATGCAACAACCAGTGAGGATCAACAACAGTAGAGATCAACAACAGTGAGATCAACAACTAGTGTAGAATCAACAACAGTGAGATTCAACAACAGTGAGAATCAACAACTAGTGAGATCAACAACAGTGATAAATCAACAAAAAGATGATGATCAACCAACATTGAGAATCAACAACAGGAAGTGATAAAACCTCTAATAAGATATAGGATTAACAGCAATAGTAAAAATAGCAAAACTACAACCAATCAACATAATAATAATGAATGACACAAAATGAAAGTAATGATAGAAAAATAATAATAGTGATGACCAATTAATAGTTAAAAAAACAATAATAGTACAATGGATTAGAAAATAATCTATCCACATTTACCCATCCCTTATTGTCCTTATTCCTTGTTCTTATACCTTATCTTCTGTCCTTTCTGTCTACGGCTCTTTTTTCCTTCTACCTCTCAGGCCGATTCTTACCTCCATTCATGTAAAACGAGTGGTTTTTCTGATATTACTTGAGGTATGATTTCTTCATTTTCTCGTATTTCATTTTCATTGTTTCGTTCTGTTACTGTTACATGTTTTTGTTTTCACTTTAATTTTATTATTATATTAGTTATAATTACTATATTGTTTTATTTATTTATTATTCATTATTATATTGTTTAATGTTTAATTATTTATTGTTTATTTTATTTTATTTATTTTTTTATTCTTTATTTATTTATTTATCTATTTATTTATTCATGTCTTTTTATTTTTTTGTAGCCATTTGTATGACGTCGGTTACTAAGTCGACGGAGATCTCGAATCCTCCATTTCTCTTGCCAGCCAATCCATTCTATTCATCTCCATTTAACTCTATCTTCCACAAGCCATTCCTATGTGCGAGAAAGATGTAGGGACTTGTTTTTACACCTCCTGAAAATCAGGCCTTAACCAGGATGTTTTATTCAGCTGCGATTGGATCCCAATGGTAAACCAAAAGATAGTTAACCCTACTCAACATCGTATCTTTCAATGCTCAACCCTCACAATTTACCGCCTTGTCCTCCTCCTCCTCCCCTCCTCCTCCCCCTCCCTCTTCCTCCTCATCCTCCTCTACTCTTCTCCTCCTCCCCTCCTCACTTCCTCCTCCTCTTTCTTCTCGCTCCTCCTACTTTTTTCCTCCTCTTCCTTCCTCTCCTACTCATTCCTTCTCAGCCTCTCCCCCACTACCTCTTTCTTCTCCCCGCCTCCTCTTTCTTCTACCTCTCTCCTCTTTCCTTCTCTCCGCCCTCCCTCCTTTCCTTCTTCTCCTCCTCTCCTCCTCTTTCTTTCACCTCCTGCCATCCTCCTCTTTCTCCTCCTCCTCCTCCTCTTTTCTTCTCCTCGCCCCCTCCTCGTGTCTTCTCCTCCCTCTTCCAGCCTACTTACTCCCCCTCCTCCTCCTCCTCCTCCTCTTTCTTAGCGACTCTTCTCCAGGCAAGATTAATCTTCCCTCACCCTCCACCGGCGCCATCCAATCTCCTCCTTTCATATCTGCCCCTGACCATCTTCTCCGCCCGAGGAGGCCTCACCCCCCCCTGCAGGCATACTTCCCCCTTTCTCCCTGCCCCCCTTCCGGGCCCCCCGCCTTCCCCTATTTTTATCTTCTTCTTCCTCTTGGTTTTCTCCCTTCGTATGTTCCTCCCCTCTGTCTACCTTCCCTTTGCCTTCTTACTGCTGATCAACTGATTCTCTTACTTTATTTCGTTTCCTCCATGTTTACTCTCTTTTTATGTCTCGTCTCTCTCATCTCTCGTCTCTCTCACTCTCGTCTCACTCTCTCTACTCTCGAACACTTCTCTCATCATCTCTCTGCTCTCGTCTCTCTCTCTCATCTCTCTCTCTTCTCTCTCTCTACTCGACTCACACACACACACACACACACACACACACATACACACACACACACACACACAACACACACACACACACAGCACACACAGCACGACACCACACACCAGGCACCCGCACACAACACACACACACACACAGACACAATACACACACACACACACACTCACCACAACACACAATTATACATATCCATCCTCCCATCCTTTTTCTCTCTATCTATTTACCCATCCATCTCCTATCCATCCAACTATTCATCTATCGAGTCATTCTATTGAATTTTCTTATCCTGATTAATTAGCCATACTATCCACCTAGACCCTCTCTTTCTGTCTATTTTTCTCTATTTATATAAGACCCTCATTCAATCAATCAAAGAATAAAAATCAATGAACTAATCACTCAGTTAATCAAATCTTTCAAGTCATTCAATTCACTTAGTCTATATAGTTCACTCAATCAATAAGTAAGTCGTCTAGATCGAGTTTAACATAATCAACCCACATATTCGATTTATATCTGTCTAGGAACCTTGATGGTCTCAGTGGGGTACCTTTCTTACCCTAAACGTTTTGAATACCAGGTTCAGATCTCCAGGGGGGAAGACCCAAGGCAAATGTTCGAGTCTCAATTCCCCACAAGGCTTCCCAACCCCTCCTCTGCAACAGTGCGACATCAGAGGCGTTGTATACCAGTAGCGACACTTCAAAGAAAAGACTTAATGAATACTGTTAAACTGGTTTACACTGTTTGTAATATTTGTTGTGCAGTCAAGAGAACACTGAAGCACTCAACATTCTACATGCACTATGCCTTATACATACAACCCTACCAAGACAGCCCAGCAGACTTGAGAAAAAAGGGTTGACGTCGTTTGGTTTAGTTAGGTTAGGTGGTCTTGCAGTGTAACCATGAAATGTTTAATACTTTTGTTCTCTGTATATCTATCTGTCTTTTCTTACTCAGCAAAACTGTCCTATTTGTCTAAATATCTGTCTACTTATCTAACTGTATGCACATGTAAGTTTAGGTGTAAACATGTTGTATGTGTGTGTTTAAGCATATGTGTGTATGAATCTATGTGTATATATGTATTAATTCAATATGTATAATATGTAGTATATGTAATTAATAAATAAATACTAGATATTGTATATATATATATAAATAATATATACATATATATATATAATAAGTATATATATGCACTTGTATGTGAATTGACATGGCCAGGAATCATGTGTTGGACTCGTGATTGGCTGCTAAATTATTTTTCCGACT
This sequence comes from Oratosquilla oratoria, assembly GCF_046742065.1. Lineage (NCBI taxonomy): Eukaryota > Metazoa > Arthropoda > Malacostraca > Stomatopoda > Squillidae > Oratosquilla > Oratosquilla oratoria. The sequence goes on from NC_134790.1 coordinate 13,308,923, forward strand.
GAGAGCTCATAGCTCTAAATGGTCCAATCTATGATTGATACGTATGACGTATATAAACGCGCGAACACACACACGCGCACACTCACAAAAACAAAAAACACACACACACACCCATACACACATCACACATACACACACTCACACACACACACACAACACACACACACACACACTCACCCACACACACACACACAACACACACACACACAGATTCCTTGCTTCACCAGAGTTTTTGGAGTACCGAATCGCAGTAGTAGCGATGCTTTTAGAATATTCAGTCCTTTGCGAGACTCGAACTTGGAGCTATTCAATATAGCGTGTTCGAGCGGCGAGGTATTGATACATCATACAGCCGCGTGCACGCATGCAAAAATATATATTTATATTAATATATAATATATATAATATATATATATATATATATATAAAATATATATATATATATATAGAATAAAGTATGTGTATATATAAAAATATATGTAAGTATATATAAATAAGTATATATATATATATATGTATATATATATAAATTCTATAAATATATACTATGTATAAATATATATATGTATATAATATATATGTATAGATATATATTGAGATATTAATATATAAATAATATAATATATTTTATGTGTAGGTGTGGCTGTGTGTGTATGTATTGTATGTATGAAATATGAATATATGTACGTATTTATGTATGTATGTAATACACACATGTATATATGGGATATAAGTGTATCTATCTAATAACTGTCTATCCTATTTATATAATGCGTAAATAAAGAGTATATATCACTTATATGTATGTTTATAATAAAATTACACATGTACAATACAATACATATATGCCTATATGTGTCTGTCTTTCTTATCTAATATGTGTGAGACTGTCTATTTTCATAATTCTCGTTCCCTTATTCTTTTCCTGTCTAAATCAATCCCCAATTTCCACTCCGCTTTCGTACCCAGCCACTTAGGAAAACCCTCTTTCTCTTCTCTCCATTTCGGCCCAACGGTGATAATTCGTAGCTGCCTTTCTCCTCTGTCATTACCGTCTCACATTCATACCCTCTCTCTTTTTTTGTTCTTATGCATTATTTCCGTCATTTCCTTTTCCTTTCTCTATATCCCCTACTTTAACGTCTTAGATTCTTTGCCTTCGTCTCTCTCTCACTCTCTCTCCCGCCTCACTCTCGTCTCTCCTCTCGATCTTCTCATTACTAGACCTCCAGTTCTATCAATTCACGTACTCGTCTCTCTCTCTCTCGTCTCCTCCGATTCTCTCTCTCTCTTCCTCATTTTCGTCTTCTGTTCATATTTTTTTTTATTCTTAACTGTGGACAGCTCGGCCCACCCTACGTCTTCTCGTTTTATCTTTTCTTCTCTTTTTCTCTCTTAGTTCCTCCTTTCTTTTTTATCTTTATTTTATTTTTTTCTTATATACCCCCTTCCATTTCCCTTTTTTTCCCTCTATCTACATTTATTCTATCTACCTATCCTAATCTGGCTATCTATCAATTATCTCCATCTAGTCCATATAGTCAAGGTATGTATGGCGTATGTATGTATTTATGTATGTATGGTATGTATGTTAAGTATGTATCTGAGTCTATCTATTCATCCATCCATCCATCCATCCATCCAGCCAATCATCCATCCATGCCATCCATCCCATCCATCCATTCCATCCATCCATCTGAGAACATCCAACTCATCTATCCATTCAGTCTATCCATCTATCTATATATCTACCAATCTATGGTCTCTGTTTGCCCCATCTGTTCCCGTCTTCTCTTTCTTTATCTCACTTTTTCTCTCTCCGCGTGCGTCCGCGCAATGGCTCTTTTTACTCTCTGGAGAACCTATCAATCCTCTTCACACCTTTCTCCTCTTCCCTCTCATTCTCTTCTCTCTTATCTCTTATCCAAGAAGGTGATTTCCTTCCCTCCTCCACTCCCCTCCCTCCATGCCTAGTCTTCTCATTTATCTTTACAATTCCTTGCTCTGCTAATTCTTCCCCTCCTCCTCCTCATACTTCCTCCTCCTCCTCCTCTCCAATCCTACTATCCTCCTCCTCCTCCTCTCCCTATTACCTTCCTCCTCCACTCCCTCCACCATCCTCCTTCGTCTCCACCTACCTACTCCGTCCTCCTCCTCCTGCCTCCTCCACTGTTCCTCCTTTTCTTTCTCCTTCCTCAGTTCTTCCTATTCATTCTCTCCTATTCTCTTTCTGTTCCTTATTCTCATCTTCACTTCTTTTCTATTAACCTCCCTTTCTTAACCCCATCCCTCCTCCTACTCCCCCTGACCCCCACATACTTCCTCCCAACCCTCCTCCTATCCCCTATTCCTCCTTCTCCGCCGTCCCCCTCTCCCTCCCATTCCCCACTCCGTTCCCTCCGATAGTCTACCTTGTGATATAAGCGTATTTTTATTGGGACCTGATTTGAATATCACACTGCGCATCGGCTTGCTCCCGAACTTGGGGGAAATCACACGTTGGGGGGAAATAAGATAGGGGGGCGAGGAGCTGGTGGGAGGACTCATGATGAGGGGGGAACCATTTGTCATTAAAAATCCAATGTTTACTTAGGGGCGGAGAAGGAAGGGAATAAGGGTGGGATGAGGTTATATGGAGTGAGGGAAGGAGGGAGGGGCGATGGGGAGAGGGCAGGGGGAAGGGGGGAGTATGGTGTAGTTGAGGAGGGAAGGGAGAAGGGAGGTAAGGGGGTAGAGAGTGTGATTGGGAGAGGGAAGTGAGGAGAGGCGGGGGAAGCAGGGTGAGGAGGGAGGGAGGGAGAAGGGATGGGGGGAGTATGGCGGGAAAGGGAGGGCCCATGGGGGATAGGCGGCGGGATAATTTGGCTGGGCGGCGGAGGGATAGGGTGCGTTGCGGGATACGTGGGCTTGGTAGTAGGGGGAAGTTGTGTGCAGTTTTTAGACTGAGTCATTTGCAGTACTCTATTCCTCTTAAGCTAAGTGTCACCTTGAAACGTTGTCCGTTATGACCCACCCCCCCAAACTCAAGAGATTTTACCCAACCACATAGCTGGCAGGTAATTGACCAAGCCACTCCTTAACATTGTAGTTATGACTGACCCCGCTATAACTAAAGCCCCTGACCTAATTAACCACCATGCCCACCGGATAATAATCTGGACACTCACAACTAGAACATCATCAGTTACCGAGCCAGAATGCGGATTTACACTTAAGCAATTGCATTACCATTCGACTATGATATAGTCACCAAAACATCAAGCACTCGTCAAACACTCCCTAAGGAAACCTGTTTAATAATTAAAGAGGCCAATAGTTACTACTAATATACACATAACTCAGCAATAAGAGATGTATATGCTAAGAGATTAACTCCCTTTTTGGATCATATAATCTCACTCTGCGGTAACATATAACACTGGATCGCCAACAATAACACTCATTTGTGTGAGGCTGCTATAAATAATCGTTTTCAGTGAAATGCCAGTTGACTTTATTCCGTCAATCAAAGTTGGAACAATCCCAATTTCGTCCAAGCAATAAAGTAAAGAAGTTCGTGATTCATAGACCGACAAGTAGGATATGGTTTCTGTTAATTTTTCAATATAACAACGTTACAACGAAGCGAAACTCGAGAAACCTATCATTTTCGTCGTCTTATTGCGATGGAGGAAAAAGTTCTCAAACATTATGATATAATTGGCCCCCAAATTACAATGACACCTGAATTCTAGATCAAAGCCTTGGGAGAATGTAGAAGAAACGGAATTAAGTTATAATGTAGATATAAATATGAAAACGCATACAAAGACCCCCCACGCCAGGAGAGGCTCTGAGTAGCTGACGTCAGCCGAAGCCGTCAACCATACCTTATTATCCTATTATGACGAGTTAGACTGTTGGGAGGGATACCAGGAAAACTAGTTACAAACATGGGTGGTCAAAAATGATGAGTGAGAGAGGATTCGAAACCCACATATTAGTCGCTTGGGGGTTCTATGGTTTCCCTCCAATGAAAGAACATCACACGGATACGTATTAATATATATACGAAAAATAAACTAAAATAAAAGACAAGTGTAATCAAATGCAGATTTCTTTTACAAAATATTCCCTGATATAAAGTTTCATACATTAGAAAAAATATGAGAAACACTTTGTCCGAGATCGAACTATTTGGAAATTAGTTTGAAAATAAAAATTGGAGACTACTTTAGCTATGAGTTTACAGATTTTGGATTATATTTTTTTATTCAGTATGTCAATTAATGTTGGCAGAAAAAAACGGTGCTAATGTTGGAATCGGGTGTTATGCAACAACGAAGATAATTTAGATGATGGCGTTGTTG
>NC_134790.1:13313771-13321271 GCF_046742065.1 Oratosquilla oratoria
AAATAGAGGTAGAGGGAGAGAAAGGAAGCGGAAGAGAGAAGTAGAATGAGTTTTTTTTTTTTTTTTTTTTTTTTTTTTTTTTTTTAAACCATAGGGTGATAACCAAGAAACTCATCCCCCCCTTCCATGTGACGTTCAACTGCCCCCCCCCCTCCCCCCTTCAGCGGGAAAACATCGAGCCCCTAATTTAGCTTTCAATAGGGCTCTCATTACTAGCTCTACATCAGGTGAAATTACCGGGCATCCCTAACATCCGGCCACAGTTTGAATTTCCATATAGATCACATATTAACACAGCCACACGTCCAGTGCTTATGTCCTTACAATACACATTAGATTTACCCTAGATTGCTTGGGGGAACAGACGGCTGTATCATTCATAACATGCACGGTAGCCTAGTGGATACCGTCCTGAACTCATGCACCGGTGGTCGTGAGTTCGACTACCGGGACCTGCTGCGTGTGATTGCTAGGTTGGTTCTCAACAGCCCTGGCCAGGCGGGGAGGCGATCCGACGTCGGTCTAAATAGCCCAGCGGCTTGCAGCAAATGACAGGGTTTTGCCCAACCGGGGGTTTTTCACTTCCCACTGCACGGGAGTAGGGTGATGGGTTCGACCTTAGTCAGGTGGTATAGACACTAGTGTGAAAAATGGTCATAGAATTAAAAAAAAAAAATTGTAGGTCTATGCTAAGTTAAGCTAAGTCATTATTAGAAAGGAAGAGTGTATAAAACATTATACAAGAAAATAAGACGAATTTACTAAAAGTAGGGAAAACTATATTGGGTTCAAATAGAATAAAAATCTAGGACAAAACAGAAAATAGTATATAGAACAGCTCTAGGGAAGGACTAGTTCATTATAGATTATCTTTAGCCCAAATTCTGTTGTCCAGACTCCTTTATGGTTCACAGAATCTGTAAAACAGAGCAACAGACCAATAAATAAATAAATAAATAAAATAAATAAACAAATAAATGAATAGATAAATAAATAAACAGATAAATAAATAGATAAATATAAATAAACAAAAATAAAAAATAATGGAAAATGACGAATTTGAAATGCTAAAAATTGGTCTCCAGAGGACTAAGGAACAGCAATCCATAAACAAATACATTGTGAAGCTAGAAAATATCTTATTCTTGGTAGTCCTGTCCAACAGGTAGAGACCTTTTGTATGGTGAGTGGATCTTCGTGCAAAAGAGATTTCCCGCTAGAAATTTTTGTTTCTTGTGAAAGGGTTTTTATTTACTGATTTCTTTACCTTTTTTTTTTTTTTTTGAAAAACACAAATTCCTCTGACAATAGAGTGTCTTCACAAAGAACGTCTAGCAACTTTTCGTATACAATTTTTGTTCACTGTTAACAATCCTCAAAATGAAGTCTTCTTCCATTTGAGAACTCCACTTGTCCAGAGAGACGGCAGCGACATGAAATTACCCATAAGGCTAGAAGCGCTGGTGAACTATAGTCCACAACAACAAGAAGAACAACAAAAACAAAAAGAACAAGAACAAGAACAACAATAGAACAACAAGAACAACAAGAATAATAGAACAACAAGAACAACAAGAATAATAGAACAACAAGAACAAGAATAATAGAACAACAAGAACAAGAACAAAAAGAACAAGAACAACAAAACAGAGAAGGATAGTTCTGGGCCCTCCCACAAACCCTCTGTCACTTTTTCCTTTGAGTCGTACTTCCACGGTACTTCCAGAGTTGGCAACCCAGGGCGCGATCGTAAACGACCGAGAATCTACATGTCTGCAATGGAAGAAAATAGACAAACGGTTTAGTATATTCCCACCCTTGCAGGATGTATATATAAAGTTATCCTGTGTAGCTTTACAATCTGGCGTCTCACAAGTTAACTTTCTTATAAGGAACGAATTTGAAAGCTATGTTTAAGTAAGAAGGAGCTCATTTTCTTTCACATCAAGATGCAAAATTTGTAAACATGTGTAACGTCAGAGGTATATCTAGATGATAACCTAGATATACCCCACTGAGGGCCAAGGTACGAATCTAGGTACTTTGTGTGAATGTGGGCAAAGGTATCATTACTAGAAACTTAACCGGTATTTAAACCCTGATTTAGCTGCTTCTAAACGGTATAGTAAGGAGTGAATGTCCAGTGTTTATTGCACTTAAGTCTTCTTGTGACGAAGGGATGTATAGGTAAAGGAGTTAATGTATACTATGAAGTATGCAAAAGGATACATGCATCAATATGCACAGTCTCAATTACAGGTTCACACGCACGCACACACACACGCACGCACACACACACACACACACACACACACACACACACACACACACACACACACACACACACACACACACACACACACACACACACACACACACACACACACACAAATGCACACACGGTTCGGTGGTATGATTGTATGCGCTTGACCTCTAATTCATTGATCCGAGTTCGAGTATCGCCCAGGGCTGAAAAATTTAGATTCGCTGCACTACGAGCCGGCACTCCAACTCTACTCACCAACGAGTTTTTGTGTGTGTATGTGTGTGTGTGTATGTGTGTGGGGAGGTATGTGTGTATGTGTGTGTGTGGGGAGGTATGTGTGTATGTGTGTGTGTGTGTATGTGTGTGTGTGTATGTGTGTGTGTGTGTGTGTGTGTGTGTGTGTGTGTGTGTGTGTGTGTGTGTGTGTGTGTGTAGGTATGTGTATGTATGTATGTGTGTGTGTGTGTGTGTGTGTATGTATGTGTGTATGTATGTGTGTGTGTGTGCATGCACGTCTCTGTGTGTGTCTGTCTTTGTTTGTGTATGCATGTGAGTATGAGTGTAAACACACACCGAAACACACACACACACACACACACATCTTCTAAGGGCATGTGACCCACCTTCTATATTTCATCTCCGCCCTTCCACTTGCTTATTCCTTATCTTCATTTCTTTCATCATCTTATCTTCGCACGGTACATGTTTAACATCCACGGTGAGATAACCCACCCCTTTTGCAGCACTGAATCCTTCCGCCAGTTGTCTGAATATCTTCACAAACGAATTATCTTCCTCATGCATACCCTCCACTGTCCCCAACCTCAGCACCTTTCCTCTCTCTTCATACATCTCTAAAACTCTCCTTATCACTCTCTAATCTACCCTGTCATATGCATTTTCCAAGTCCATAAATGCCACATAAAAACTTTTGCTCCCGATTTGTGTTTCTCACATGTTTGTTTCTAGATAAACACTAGAGTCTTACATCCCTTTTCATATCTAAAACCTTGATACTGCCCTAGTTTATGCTTTATAACTTTCCTTATCCGATTTGTTATTTTTTCAAATTTCTTGGTATAATTAAGGAGCGAATTCTTTGACTATAGAGTGTAGCAAGATACACTATTTCAAGGCCTCGAGAGCACTCTCTCTCTCTCTCTCTCTCTCTCTCTCTCTCTCTCTCTCTCTCTCTCTCTCTCTCTCTCTCTCTCTCTCTCTCTCTCTCTCTCTCTCTCTCTCTCTCTCTCTCTGTCTCTTTCTGTTTCTCTGTTTGTCTGTCTGATAGAAATAAAAGTACGTTGTTTGTTGGTTTGTCAATAACATAGAAAAATAACTGAGACATCTTGAGACTGATATTCTGAATCGAAACTAAGTTAATATATAATCTTTATATATATCATGTACATATGGAGTACCTTTGTGACTACATATGGAGTGGGTATGTGTTTTTTGATTTGCCTACTTCCCTTGTAAGGAGAAAAAATGGCCATGGTATATAGATAGATAATATGCATAATACTATGTCAATTTATTATTATTTACTATTTACTTGTTTGTTTATTATTCAACTATACCTATGCATTTATTTATGTATTTTATTTGTTATTTACATTATTATAGTTTTTATTTATTGTTTTATTATCAATATGATTTTTTTTGTTCGCATCCGTGCCTAGATATGGATCAAAAGGTCTCCTGTCGGCATGCTCGCCTTTGTAATTCCTTTGTATATCATTATGTATAATTTTGTATAAATAAACACATCATAGTTAATGCCAGTGCTTTTTAGGATCCTTTTTCTTCAAATACTATAGTATTATGTGGCCAGCACGAAGCACAGTTAAACCAGTCACACAGAAGGAAATATCTTCATATCAGCGAGTCTTGCTTTTCTCAAAACTACTGAAACAGAGTACAGTTTCCTAATCTCCCCCCCCCTTCCTAGAATTATTGCTGATTGGCTGAATTAACTTTTGCTCTCTTTAATGGAAAAAGGTTTCCTAGATATTTATGTTTTTATCGATGATTATCTATATACCAAAAGCTTTTCCCCCCTTATAAGAGAGGTAGCCACCCATTCCACTCCCCCCCCTCCCCCCCCCTCTCATCTCAGCTCCTCCTGGATGACGGGTCATCCCTGTCTCCCGCCCACCGCCCTGGGTCAGAAGCAATGTAGCAAGACACAATACATTCACAACAGAGCCGCTTCACTTAATCGGCGACCCCCCTCTCTGTCCCCCCCTCATGTAGAAAAAAGAGAAGACTGGGAGAAATCCCTTTAGGCTGCGTCAAAATATAATTTACACATAAGCACCCCTTACCCCCCCAACTTCCTATTTCCTACCTTCTTCCTTCCATGCTCAACAGACATTCCTCTCTTCCTCAACGTCACCTTCATCCCATCCATCATGCTCATCCTGATCGTTCCTTCAAGTTCACTTCATCTACCTCTGCCTTCCACATCTATTTTACTAATCTTTCTTCACTCATTCTTTCCATGTGTCCAAACCGTCCCAATACTCCTTCACCAGCCCTATCTGCCATCTCCTTTTCCGTTCTCGCTCTCCTCCTCACTACCCCGTTTCTCACTCTACTTCTCAGACATTTCTTCTTAAACTCGTCCAAAATTTTCTTCTCTGCCTCTCTTAGATTCCATGTCTGCACCATACAAAGTCATCGGCACAATCACCCTTCATACAATCTTCACTTTACATCCATTCCCAGATGCCTATTTCTCATGACATTTTACTTGCTTCTCTCAATCTACAATTTACCTCTACCTCCACTCTTCCCTTTCCTACCACATGCGGCTTTATCATAGTTGGTGAACACAAGGTCATCATATTAAGACAACAGGACAGGACTCGTAGTAATGGACTTAAGTTGGGCAACTTTAGATTTAAAAAGAAAATAGACAAGAACTGGTTTACCAGTAGAGTGGTTGACGAATGGAATTGACTTAGTAATCTATATAGTGAAGGTTAAATGACTTTATAGGTGGGGATGATAGGTGGTAGTGGACATGGAACTGCCTAGTGTAGGCCTTATGATCTCTTTCAGATTCTTTCATTCTTATGTTCTTGGGTTCAAACTCTTATCACTGTCACTCCCATCTTAAAACATCTAAAAACTTAATAAAAAGAAAATAAAAAAAGAGAAAATAAAAAAGAAATTAAGAAAAAAAGATAGAATATGAAAACACAAACACACACACACACACACCACATACAGACACACACACACACACACACACACACAAAGACACACGCACACGTCCTCAACTGTTACTACGGCGGTCCGGGTTCGAATCCTGCCCAGGGCTGAAATAATTTCAGTATCGCTGCGCTTCGAGTCGTTACTCTAACTCTTGTGGGCGGGGAGCTGGGTGTGTGTGTGTGCGTATAAGGTCACAACAATACCCATAGATCGGTTATACGAGCTCTTCCAGGAGGGAAATAGCTGTCGATCACAAGTCCAGCACGTTGTCCAAAGACCAGGGTGTTTAGATACAACCACCATTGTCACCTAAAAACGATTCCTAAAGATAACTAGATTCGATAACTAGATTCGTCTAACGTTAACCAGAACAAAATCTTAAGATGCTAAATGTGATTCTAGAATTTGAAAAACTTGGTTGACATAGAGTTATTGAGATGTCTTTGATTTGGACTTTGAAAAAAACTTGATATCTAGATATCGAGATGTCTTTTCAACCCTTTTCTGAACACATTTTGATCTATATTTCTTATTTGACTTATTATTCTAATTCTATACTTATTTATTCATTCATATATATATAATATATATATGTATATATATATATATGTATATATATATTTTTTTTATTCATATCTATTCATATATTTATTAAGATTTTGTTTGTTTACTCATATATTTATTTAAATTTTCTTTATTTATTCATCTATTCATTTGCTTGTTTGTAATAAACATGTTTATTTGTTTGTTTATGTATTAACTTGCAATCTTATCTGTTTGTCTGTTTATTCTATTATTTTTGTTTATCGAATAAAGCCTTCACGATACTAAATAATTCGTGACAGAGAGAAAAACAAACATAGTTCAGGTCTAAGTACCTTATAGTAGTTTAAACGGATAGATGCTCGTCTCATCATTACTATAATAATCAACATCAAATCTAACAATAAACTCATCTCTTTGATACTATTAACGACGGCAACTCCAACTCCATCTCCATCTCCATCTCCATCTCCATCTCCATCCCCAACTCCAACTCCAACTCCAACTTCATCCCCAACTCCAACTCCAAGTCCAACTCCAGCTCTAACTCCATTTTTTATCCCCAACTCCAACTCCAACTCCAACTCCAACTCCAACTCCAACTCCAACTCCAACTCCAACTCCAACGCCAACGCCAAAGCCAACGCCAAAGCCCACTACAACCTCCACGCCCACCTCATCCTCACCCACACCCAAACCCACACCCACACCCACACCCACACCCACACCCACACTCACACCCACATATCTTGTGGCAACACCAGTAAGATTAGTAGCACCAAGAAGAAGATGGAGATGGAGATGGAAATGGAGATGAAGATGGAGATGTAGAAGATGAAGGAGATGGAAAGACATGAAGGGAGATTAGGGAAGACGAAGGAACATAAAAGGAGATGAAGGAAGATGAAGGGGAATGAAAGGACGTGGAGATCGATGAAGGCAGTTGAGGGGAATTGAATGGAGTTGAAGGGAGTTGAAAGGGGGCATGAAGGAGAAAAAAAAAGAAAATTGAAAAACAAGAATAAGAGAACAAGAGTAAAATCAACAACAGTGAGAGCAACAACAGTAAAATCAATAACAGAGATCAACAACAGTGAGTTCAGCAGCAGTGAGAGCAACAACAGAGAGATCAACAACAGAGAGATCAACAACAGAGAGATCAACAACAGAGAGATCAACAACAGAGAGAACAACAACGGAGAGATCAACAACAGTGAGATCAACAACAGAGAGATCAACAACAGAGAGATCAACAACAGAGAGAGCAACAACAGAGAGATCAACAACAGTGAGTTCAGCAGCAGTGAGAGCAACAACAGAGAGATCAACAACAGAGAGATCATTACAGAGAGATCATTACAGAGAGATCAACAACAGAGAGAGCAACAACAGAGAGATCAACAACAGAGAGATCAACAACGGAGAGATCAACAGCAGAGAGATCAACAGCAGAGAGATCAACAGCAGAGAGA
>NC_134790.1:13326271-13328771 GCF_046742065.1 Oratosquilla oratoria
TTGCTCGCGCTATTTCTTCCCCTCCTCCTCCTCCTGCTCCTCCTCCTCCTCCTCTCCATCCTACTCCTCCTCCTCCTCCTCCTCCTCCTCTCCCTCCTCCTCCTCCTCTCCCTCCACCTCCTCCTTCGTCTCCTCCTCCTCCTCCTACTCCTCCTCCTCCTCCTCCTCCTTTCTCCTTTTCTTTCTCCTTCCTCAGTTCTTCCTATTCATTCTCTCCTATTCTCTTTCTGTTCCTTATTCTCTCTTCACTCTTTCCTTTACCTCCCACTTCTTAACCCCATCCCTCCTCCTACTCCCCCCACATACTTCCTCCCTCCTCCTCCTACCCCTTTCCTCCCTCTCCCCCGTCCCCCTCTCCCTCCCAGTCCCCCTCCGTTCCCTCCGATAGTCTACCTTGTGATTAAGCGTATTTTATGGGACCTGATTTGAATATCACACTGCGCATCGGCTTGCTCCGACTGGGGGAAATCACACGTTGGGGGGAAATAAATAGGGGGCGAGAGCTGGGGGGAGGACGCATGATGAGGGGGGAACCATTCATTAAAATCCAATGTTTACTTAGGGGCGGAGAGGTTGGGGAGAAGGGGGGGAGGTGGTTAGGAGTGAGGGAAGGAGGGAGGGCGATGGGGAGAGGGAAGGGGGAAGGGGGGAGATGGTGAGGAGGGAGGGAGGGAGGGAGGGAGGGGGGAGAGTGTGATGGGGAGAGGGAAGGGAGAGGCGGGGGAAGCTGGTGGGGAGGGAGGGAGGGAGGGAGTGCGATAGGGAGGGAAAGGGGGGAGGAGGAGGGAGAAGGGGGAAGGAGGAGGGGGTTGGGGTAGTGCAGAGGAGGAGGGGGGAGAGGTGAAGTGATGGAGAAGAGGGAAGAGGTTGAATTGATAATGTTAGTGAAGGTGTGAATACAAAAAACAAAGATTTAAATACCACAATGAGGAAGGTAATTGAAATACTTAACTTTGTAGTCCAGGAGTTTCTTTAAAAGGTAATTAAAATGCCAAAGGTTTTAATCTGGAAAAATCAAAACTAGAACTTAATCCTGTACAGGCAAGAAGAGGTTTATCTTAAATTGAATTAAATCGTCTATGTTTAGTCACAAAATCATAAAACTATCTACTAACTAGGAGAAAGGTTTATTTTCGTCAATAGTTATCTTTTTACTTAACTCTCATTAAGAGAGGTTTTTGCAGAGATAAATCCCTTTTGGTTCAGAGAATCTCTCTATGAGGTTAAAGTTAACTCTGTTAACTTCTTAACTCATTTGCGAGTTAAATAATCGTTTCAGTAGCCAGGTGATTTTATTCAGTCAAAGTGGAAATCCAATTTCGTCTAGCAATAATGTAAAGAAGTTCGTGATGATGAACTCAAGGTGAATAGGTTTGTTAATTTCATATATCATCGTTCACAGCGAAACTCGATACATATCATTTCGTCGTCTTGCGATGGAGGAAATTGTCTAAACATTATGATATATGGCCCAAATTACAATGACAAATTCTGATCAAGCCTTGGGATTGTGAAGAAGGGAATTTAGTTTGAGATAAATATGGTATTGCATACAAAGACCCCACGCCAGGAGGCGCTGAGTAGCTGCGGCCGAAGCCGTCACCTTTTATCCTATTATGACGTTAGACTGTTGGGTCAGGTAACTAGTTACTACTGGGAAAAAGAGGAGTGCAGGATTCGAACCCACATATTAGTCTTGCGATGTTCTTGTTTCTCAATGAAGAACATCACAAGGATTTCGTATTAATATTTCGAAAAATGTTCTAATATAAAACAATTTATCAAGCAGATTCTTTTACATAATATGCCATGATCAAAGTGTCATCTATTAAAAAAATAGGAGAAACACATTGTCGTCGAACTTTGGAAATTAGTTGGAAAATACATGGGAGACTACTTTGCTATGAGTGTCGGTCGAATTTTTTTTTCATTTTTTATTCTATTGTCAATTAATGTTGGGAGAAACGGTGTTAATGTTGGAATCGGTGTTGGCAGGAAGAGATTTTGATGGCGTTGTTGGAAATCATTGTTGGTAAAAATATATTTTGTTAAATGTTGTAAACCATTTCTGGTCAATTACGTTTTTGTTATCTTCTGTAGTGTTAGGTTAATAGAAGGGTGTTTCTCGATTGGTGTAAAACAAATCTGGCGGTAAAAGAAACTACTGTACTTGTTGTAAATCAGTACTGGTAAAAACAATCTTATTTACTGGTTATGTAAATCACAATTGCCAGGAAAGGGATTTTCTTGTTTCTAATGTTGTAAATCCACCTTGCAGGAAGAATTTCATTGCTTGTTGTAAATCATTGTTGGCATACAAAGAACTTGTTGGTTCCATTGTACATAAATCAGTAGTGTTTGTGAAGGGTTTTGATAACCCTTACTTGAAGTCCATACTATGAAAAAAGAAGAAGAAAGAAGATGCTATTTGGAATAAAAAATGTCGATAAAGATGGCATTGTGTAAATTTACTTTAGCTTAAGGACAAAGATAAAATATA
>NC_134790.1:13343771-13346271 GCF_046742065.1 Oratosquilla oratoria
ATATGACTTAAAGATGCCATGTTTTTATTGTTTGATATTCTTTGCTACGTCTTTTTTAATATCACATATTACTTATTGTTTTTATTTACATAATACACATTGTAAAATTGAAATATTATCTATCTTGGGCTGTTTTACAAAATATGAGAATATTTACGAGATTAATTTTGGTCGTTTAAATGACTGTTTTATACATTTCAGAACCAAAGAGTTGTGATAAATAAATCCAAAACGTGGTACCATTTTTTTCTATTTCATTTTCTTCCACACCAACCTAAGAAAAAGAGAAAAAAAGAAAAAGAAAAAGACAATTTTTGTTTTGTTTTGATATTTCCTTCGAGCCAAGGAGTTTCACAGGGCTGTGGAGATTATGGTCAATCCGAAGATTTTCTCTTCACCCTTTGGTTGAAGATTTTTTTTCTCGGGTAAATCAAATCTCTTGGTGAGGGCCAAGTTCTATACAGTTTAACAGGCATTTTCATATCGATTTGTTATTCCTTTTTTATGGCGGAATGTTTCTGGTAGTTGAATGAACTCTTCTGAATGAACTTTTCTGGTGAACCTCAAAATTATGATTTGTTTAGCACTGAAAGAAGATGTAAAATCAAGAAAGTAGTATACACACTCACATACACACACACACACAAACACACTAACACTCACACACACACACACACACACACACACACACACACACACACACACACACACACACACACACACACACACACACACACACACAAGTACACACACACACACATGCACACACACACACACACACACACACACACACACACACACACACACACACACACACACACACACACACACACACACACACACACATGTATATATATATATATATATATATGTATATATATGTATATATATATTCATATATATATATATATATATATATATATATATATATTTTTCAACCACATTAATTTTCCAGTTTGATTCCATGTCACCACGTTCGAGACTGGCAAGGAGCTCGACGGAAACATATACAGTTGAAAAGGTTAATATCTGTGTAATGGGGACAATTCAGTGTATATATATATATATATATATATATGTGTGTGTGTGTATGTGTGTGTGTGTGCAGGACGTACAAAAGAAAATATTTTTGAACTTGTCCCACACATTCCCCGACGTCAACTCGCACACATGGTATGTAGTCTTAATTTCTTATATAAAACATTGTCGATGGATCATTTATAGTTACGATCAAAGTAGCGTAGTGACCTTGAATTTTATATAAGGATCCTTTAAGGGGAGAAGGAGTAGAAAATAAAAAAGGAAATTAACTGAGGACTAAGAGTTTACAACAAATTTTCAAAACATACAAGTAAAAACGCACAAGTCTGATATGAACTTAGGCGTAATGAATACATACTCACATTACTTGAATAATATTAGAAATACATATATTTTCAGCGCATCAATACATCAAGAATGGAGGGAGAGGACAAGCGTGTAGTGTGTGCAGATGTATACACGTGTACATCATTTTGCACGCAAAATCACTATCGATTGGTTTGATGATTCACTTACTGTGTCACAAACTTCCCCCTATCATGAGGCTGGGACGGTTCTCCTTACAAAGGACTTTGTAGCGTGGAATTTAACGAACCATACCCTAAGTTCCACTCACCGCTGGCAGGGTTCGAAGCACCATCACTTCGACCTTCGCCGCAAATAGCGACGAAATAGAACAAAATAATAGAAAATAGAAATAGAATAATAGTATTGAAAATAGAAATAAACGAATAAATAATAAATGAAAATGAATGAATCAATAAATAATCGATATAAATAAATCAAAATAAATAAGCAAATAAGTAAACAAGCAATTATATGTGTTGGCATGGTGTATATATATATTGTATTACAGTATTTATATTATGCTATTGTGTATTTGTGTTATGTATTATAAAATGTATTTTGTAATTATGTAAGATATCGCAGATGCGATGTGCGCCGTTTGTTTTGGCGCGAAATGAGAGAGCGTGGCTTCAGTTTCCAAGCAGCCTTGTAAAACAGATAAAATAGGTAAGAAACCAAGAGGAAAGGAAATACTTAGTTACATATACTACTATTGGTTTAGCAAACATCCCAAACAGAAGGAAACATTTCTAAACTTACGAGAAATTCGACGAAGATAATTGACTCGTCACGTCATCTTTTCTGGTCTATAAAGGATTTAGAGATCTTCAAAATTGCTAAATCACTCCCCCACCTTATCGTCATCGTGTCTTTATACATCAATAATTCATACATTTTCATCTATTTTTTGGTGAATGCTTGATTACAAGTACATTTAGTACTTTGTGTTCATATAATATTTTAACATGATCCCAATTTTCATGTAATTCTGTGTATGTGTATGTATGTGTGTGTATGTGAAGGTGCATGTACGTGTTTATGTATGCATGTGAAGGTGTGTGTGCATGTGGATTATAGTATAATTTATTGATTTATTTAGCTACTTTTTATT
>NC_134790.1:13351271-13356271 GCF_046742065.1 Oratosquilla oratoria
GGGTTAAGGTAACATCTACGATAATCGACTAAACTGGAATAGACTGGGCTAGGTTAAGCTTGGCTAGGTTTGGATAGGTTAGGTTAGGTTAGGTTGCGTTATGTTGAGTTAAGTTAGGTGAGGTATGGCCACACACACTGTTAAGAATTGAGAATGTCCATAAAATACTTTAAATAATGTCATTTCTTCATTTTTGATTCGATAATATTCACTTAAAAGTAAAATACTAAAAAGGTCGTACACAGGAGGTTCCTTGTATGGCTTGCTGATTGGTTTGTGATTGGTTACAATTATACCATATATTTTCTTTCATACTAGTTTTACTCCTCAGAGTTTACAGGATATGCGAGTCAACTTGTTTCCATTCCTGACTTCAAAATAATGGATTGAAATTAATACATGATATTCTTTATAGTATCTTTGTAATATTGTAATGTTTATATCTTTATGATATTATAGATATATATCTATACTGTAATGTTATAATATTTATAACTTTATAATGTATATTTGGGGAAAAATAATGTAGTACATTGGTAAGATTAAACTTATAACCCATTATTGGAAAATAAGATATGAAATAGAAGATTCTGTATATTTCGACCACTCTCTGTGGTCGAAATATACAGAATCTCTTTATCTTATTTTCCGACAATGGATTATAATTTAATCTATATCTTTATAATACCTTTCATTAGTGAATGGGTGCCACAGAGATGAATGAAGTTGTCCGGTCATAGCTCAGAAGAAAGAGAATAGTGACAGGATTTGGACAGAGTTAATCGTTATAGATTCTTGCATCACTGCTGAAGGGATACCACGGAAATGAATAAAGCAGCCAGGCGGCAATCAGAAGAGAAAAGCGTCACTCAAAGTGCTCAGAAGGTCCAGGAATGTGTTGTAAAGAGACCCTCATACTTGTATCCAACATCTGATGAGCACAAAGAAACAATGGCCGGTGTGGCTACACCCTACAATAGCACCAATAAAGAATTGAAATCAGTCAGGGACTCCTCGTCGGGTTGGTCACGTGTGTCTGGCGAATGTGGACGCATAATCAGACTGTTGAGTGGTCGCAAAGTCAGAAGAAACAAGTCAACACTTTATAGGTTTTGTTGACAGCAAACTCATAGAGGAGTCACAACTATAGTTGTAAAGATGAAGACACATGGTTTAGGCAGAACCCCAACCCAGGGTATACAGCAAATAGACTGACTGACAGAAGTCATTAAGGAAATATAACCAACATGAATAGGTGTGGGTTTTAAAAGGTAGGAGTGACATTTTGTATTGTAAGCTATTTAGTGGTCACAGCCCACTGTCGGTTTCTTGAGGTGGTGGGATTCACCAGCATAGCATCTTGACCTCAGAACATGCTTCTGACAATTGAACTATTGTTGGTATACATGTTCTTCCTTTTTTGGTCATGCGGTCATGAACTAGCATTGTCCTTGAGAGAATATAGTTAAGCGCCTTACAAGCCGCGAGCTTATGGTGCTCTGTTTGGTTTAACAGATTGTTCCTGATCCCAATAGAAAGAAAGCTTTTCATTCATTGAAATAAATCTTAAAATCATAGAAAGGTAACTTAGAATATGACTTCTCTGTATTAAGTGCCTGGCCAATGTTTTTTTTAATCCAGCAAGAAGATCCTAAACTAACCTATTAAAACAACACCAGAGCCAAGACTCCAACTTACCTATTAAAAACAACACTAGACCCAAGACCATATTGTTTCATTAAGGTCACGTTATCTACCAAATTTTTGTTCGCAAGAAGACTGTATGCCTCTCTTCACCTACACTGAAATGTCATCAACTATACCGACGATCTTTCTCACCTGCCATTCGTAACATTTCGAACGCACATGCACACCTAATACAACGATGTCCTCACAAGAAAGATGTCTGAAGAAAGGTGTAAAAAATTGACTCGAATCCTAACTTAATACAGATGCGAATTGTTGAGGCCCTTTATGTAAAAAAGAGGAAGCCTGGCTTTGTTGATTAGACTGGGCATATGCAAATTCTCCTCAGTGCGAGAAGAATTGAACCACACCACAGAACGGTGAATGACGACAACCCACAGAGAGCTGATTGATGGCAGATCTCGGTACACCATATGACCTCTCATATATCTCATTCACACTCTCCTACTCTATAGTGATCATATCATGTCTTCATTATGAAACCGAACCCCACACCTGATTAATGAGACAAGTCTCGAAACGTTGTATTTATATTTGATGAACATCAGAGAAATCCTGCATACGTTGACTTAAAGAAGTTCGGTAAGGAAGATTGAAAATACAATAAGATATTTGAACATCATTTTCTTTCTGATTATTAGTCAAAGAAGTTTGGTCAGAGATATTGAAAATATAGTGAAAAGCTTGAAAATGTTTTTCTCGCTGACACTTTCAACAAAACATGTCTCAGTGACAAGCTTAGGGATATGGATACATATACATACACGAATTTGTTTTGCAATCCTTCCTTACTATGCAAGCTCGGGTTTGATCCAAATGGTTGACGAAGATATTTCATCGAATATCAGAGTCCTTCGACAAATGTGGCGGCTTCGACCGCAGCGAGACACTCCCTTGCATAAGTTTCTTTCCCCATTAACAGAACTGTCATATAATAGAGTATTGACTTTATGAGTGTGACACAAAACAATACTACAGAAAGTGCTTAGAAAAAACGTTGATCTAATGCTATCTTTATCTATTACTATCTTCTCAGTTCCCTTCTTTAAACTTTACTTGTACTATCTACATACTATCTGTATACCAAAAACATATCCAAGTAAACAAATAAATTGATAAATAGATAAATAGATATATAGATTTAAAGGACAACCAGTATGTAAATAAATGCATAAATGAATATATGAGAAAGTAAATGTTTAGAAATATGTGTAAACAAACGGTTGAATGAATACATAATCGTGGAAATAAACAAATAAAATAAGTAAAGAAACACATTAATTGAGAATGAATTAATTAATTGAGAATAAATCTTAACATTTAACACATTCCTACAATTTATCTCCATTCATTAACGACTTGATTGGCAAGCTTCTACTACCTAGTTCTAAATCAAATATAAGTTTATTTTTTGAAGTCATTATATTTTGTATGGTTCGTATGTTGTATGTAAATACTCAACTTATGATTTTGAAGTTATTTGATCAATTATTGTGTCAGCTATTATAAATTCTATCAATTATTATAAAGATCATTTTATAAATTATTATTAATTGTTATATCGTTATCATGTTCCTATACAATTGTCTTTAACGTGTATTAAGATAGCTTGCAAAGCATAATAATCTAATATATTTTTTACCCAGAAATATAAAACATAGCATGTAATAGAAAAAAAGAATTGTAGGCTTTATCTTATTAAATACATTATGTAATAGATTATATAAAAAACATGAACGTAACTTCAAGGAGAAACAGCATCTAATAAAAATATCTAGTGAAACATAGACAAAGTTGAAATTGTGTAGAGGTCACTTCCATATACTTTCTCAATTTCACACAACCAAATACCCTTACATCAATCATCAACTAACCACAATACAATTCGAAACACACTACGCGTCAAAGCCAAGTTTAATTCGCCTGAATGCAATGAAACCTAATCTTATATAATACAGTACAAAAAATAACATCATATAACATGGTACAACACAGTATTGCACAAGGCAACACATTATTAAGAAACACAACACGGAACAGGACATGAGGGTGGGGGGGGGGACAGGCACCCTTTGAGTGATCACTAGATGTCGTGCAGAGAAGAAGAAAGTGTCTGTCTGCTTGTCTGTTTTTCCTGGAGTCTTTCGATGGGTTTGCGTGTGCGCATGCGCGTGTTCTTGGTGGAAGGAGCTCTTCATAACCCTCTATCTTTGGTCTATGAGCTTTTTCTCTTTATTCTACATGTCAGGTGATTTTATTCAGCCGAGAGGAATCCTTTCCGAGACGAGAAGGTACAGTAATACCTCGCGTCTATTTCTATCGATTGGGAATCTTTAGACCCTTTGCTGTCTTTTCGATTTTTGGTTGTTTGTTCCAGCTACCACAAGGCATTTTTATTCATATAAGAAAACCTCCTGCATAACTGTTAATATAAAAAATCCACATATAACCTGAAAATATATTTTTAGATATTTATACATGTGTACAATAAACAATTCTTTCAGGTATGTTTACACTGAAATAGAATATATACGTATTCACACACATACATAATGCATGTATACATCATTCATACACACATTAAATCAATGCAGGCCATTATTAGTTACAAAGATTAATCATATTAGAACTTGAATACATGTATAGCGAGTTTTGTAAAATTTCTTGAAATATCAATCAGGTCCTGTTATTCTATTTATTTTAACGATCCAGGCGTAGGTAATAAAAACCTATTTGAAATTATATTATATATTTCCTCTTTTCCCACGCATACACACACACACACACAAACATACATACACATGGTAGCATTCCACACATTATTACCAAATGATAACTAACACAAATATCTATTATAAGTTGGTGAAGATTGATCGGTGGAAATAATCATATTAGCAGTGGAAACTACAATCCCATCAAAATGTATACACTCACACGAAGAGAAATAAGATACAATGATAAAACTACGGAAGTAACAAATTAGGAGAAACACGAAACAGCTCCTCATAAATATTAATCAAGAAGAAAAATCAGGAAGTTAGAATAATGAGGGTATAGTGTATCCCATCATTTGAATAAATGTTCTTCTTTATTTCTACTTTCTAATGCAGACAACTAAACATCACCAGAAAAAAGAAACGAAAACAAATTAAAACAGACAGGAATAACACATGGCGTCCTCCGCTCACGTCACCATCCAGCTTCAAGACACCGGCACACAATTAGTCTGGAAACAGAATTTAACTGTCCAAAACGCATACACCACAATTAAAACATTGGAAGACTTCTTTGAA
>NC_134790.1:13361271-13366271 GCF_046742065.1 Oratosquilla oratoria
TTTGATATTGAAACTTATTTTCTGTGATTTTACGGTGATAGTGACATAGTATATCTATCATAAAATTGATATATATAAACGTTGCTGCTAGCTCAAGTCCCATGAGAATCCCTGAATGATAATGATAATGAGTGGGAGTGGGATTGGGATTGGGAGTGGGATTGGGAGTGGGATGACGAGACGTGACATAGCATAGGCATAATTAAGGAGGCTCTCTTTATCTAATTTCTTGAGAACGCCTGTATACAGTTTACTTTCCTTCGAGAGAGCACGAGGACCGCACAAAACTGGTAAATCTTAAGATAATAATAACCTGCTTTAAAAAGATCGTGAAATGACATGTTAACATCATGCATTATTGCAACGCTTAAAATTAGATAAATAAAAAAGTGTAAAAAAGTATGAACAAACGTATGAAAAATAACATAGACAAACGAAAAAGAAAGAAAGAAAATGAATAAAAGAAAAGAAAAAATCGCGCCCCACCTGGGTTCCACCATTCACAATGTCCGCTGATGACATGACTATGGTCTCCGGAACGTTGCGAGCGACTCGGAACGAGCGTCTGCGGTCTCGGCGGGCTTGGCCGAGAGGAATTTTTCGAAATGGAAGAAAGATGGCGGGGAAGGGGCGTTGTTGGTGAGAGCTGTGCGGTCGTGAGGTCCTTATTAAGTAGGAATATGCTCCCCTTATCGACCTAGAGAATGAAGAAGGTGGATTGCGTTTTTGAATGTGTGTGTATGTATATATGTGTGTGTGTGTATGTGTGTGTGTATGTGTGTGTGTATGTGTGTGTGTGTGTGTGTGTGTGTGTGTGTGTGTGTGTGTGTGTGCGCGTGTGTGTGTGTACATGTGTGTGTGTGTGATTCACCAAGGTCATGGATCACATGATGGACTCATGACCAACAGCTATTTACCTCGTGCAAGAGAGCTCAGAACTCATACATGACCAATCTATGGGTAATGCACCCCCAATTCCCCGCCCACTAGAGTTGGAGTAACGACTCGCAGCGCAGCGACACTGAAATTATTTCAGCCCTGGTCGCAATTTGAACCCGGGCACTGTAGTGGCGGCCGTGAACGCTACCACTGCGCCATGTGAGTCATGTGTGTGCACGTGTGTGTGTGTATTTGTGTGTTGTTTAGATAATGCAGATTTTCAAGATCGATAACCCATTTTCAAGCTGACGAAGACCGTCTATTGTCTTGAAGTCAGAAAAAAAACCAAATGAGGTTGTTATAGTGTGATCGAAACATCATTTCAAACTTATCTTAACCCATCTGTAGCAAAGGGATTACAACTGAACTAGATTAACCCCGTCCGTAATTAGTGTCAATTTTCTGTTGTACTTATTTCTTTGAATTCCTAGAGGTGAACAAGGAGTTACAGCCTTCCTACATAAATCCCTTACATACCATGTGGCACTTTTACTTTTATTCTGGTCGTCGTCAGACTATTTCATTCATCTTTGTGGCGGCCCCTAAGTGGGGAACTAGGTAAGATTGCAGACAGTGGCCTGATAAGGCGGTCAAGGGGAAGTTGATAAACAGGATATCTGGGTCGAAGTGGAGGATAACAGGACAAATAAGTAGTTTTGTTCACTAAATCCAAATATGCTCTTAAAATTCATCTGTCATCCACATTTTTCTTTTTCAGTATATTCGCATATTTAGTATACATGTACATGTAATGTGTGTAGCATTTGAAAACACCAACAACAACAACAACAACAACAACAACAACAACAACAACAACAACAACAACAACAACAACAACAACAACAACAACAACAACAACAACAACAACAACACAGGTGTCTTGTTTGTTCGTCAAATGCAATAGCATCTTTTTGTAAGCAGAAGTTTATATGAGTGATTCAACAAGGACCAACATACCAGGGAATGTTGGAGCATTCTGGCAGTCCACACTCCTAAGCACCGTTTCTATTTCAGTTAGAGGTTAGAACTCTCTGTAAACAGTTACCGAGATATTATGTTAGTATTCAAAATAATCTAAATTAACATTCAGATCGCAAAAGCGTTATCATATTCCCCTCTTTGAAAGATGCTATGAATATCATTTTGGTTGTAAAATGGGTACCAAGATAAAAGCTGGAGCCCCAATATCTGTTGTGTCCCAAGCATCTCTCAGTATGAGCAAAAAGCTTTCTCCGCCGCATACCTCTTGCCACCATCTCACCTCACCACCATCTCGCTATTCCTCTCCCACGAAGTGAGAAGTCTCTCTCTCTCTCTCTCTCTCTCTCTCTCTCTCTCTCTCTCTCTCTCTCTCTCTCTCTCTCTCTCTCTCTCTCTCTCTCTCTCTCTCTCTCTTTCTTTCTTTCTTTTCAGGCCAATGTTTCGGTCGCCTCCCTGCCTGGCCATGGCTGTCGGGAACCAACGCAAAAAACACGCAGTGGGTCCCGGGAATCGAACTCACGACCACTTGCTCATGAGTTCGACACGGTATCCACTGGGCTACCGCACGGCCCACTTGTCACCACTATGTTTTTAAAAGAACCAAAGATCACACTTCAAATTATTACCTCTGTCTGAGAAATACGAGTCATGTAACAGAAATTCCTGTGCATTCTTAAATATCGTAATTTATCATTTGATATTCGACCAGTATACCTTAGTCCAAGGGTGGGGAACCTTTTTGTGCATGAAGGCCACCTTACAATTCATCGTCCCACATAGAGGCCGCACTGAACAAATTATTATTATTTTCTAAATTATTTTATCCCTTTTTATAATAAATAATATACTTCTTAGATAATAAATGATATAATTTCTTAAATAACATGTATATCAAAGGCCGCAGAAGGCCGCACTTGATGGCCCGGAAGGCCGTAGGTTCCCCACCTCTGCCTTAGTCCATGCTCAATGTCCCAGGACCTTCAAAAAACATGACAATGATGATGACTTTTATGATGAGAGACTAGGTAAGAGACAATATGGAATCAACATTTGAGGCAAGCTGTTCTTCAAGTGAACCACATTTGCTGAGTCAAGATCTTAATGATCTCAGTGATAGTTTGAATTTGTCTAGGAACCAAGCCGAACTTTATGTTTTCAAGTTTAAGGTCTTGAATCTTCTTCAGAAAGAAACTGTAATATATCATGAGATCACTGATGTCTTAAAAAATGATATGTTGTCTTGTAATGATGTGCGATTTGTTATGACGACGAATATAACACGTTTACCTGACGCTTGTTTAATGACTTGTCATATATAAATTTGAAAACGGTTCTTCTCTATCTCATCCATTCTTCTGTTTCATACAGCTAATATAAAGGAATCGTTTGATAACATGAAACTATTCTTGGATTAAAATAGGTATTATAAGTGCAATGTATTTGGTGACCTAAATGTTGTGTCAATTTAACTCGGAATGCAACTTCGTTACACAAAATTCAGTTGTAAGTCAGACTGTTTTCACTACAGAAGGAATTTGGTTATCTATCATTCCCCAAGATGCGTTGCAGTTCTTGGAATAGAATTTTCCTAATAGAAGGAGAATAAAAATAACATAATTTTCCCCAAATATAGCTCACTTATCTTGTGAAAAAAGACGCATAGTTTGAATCTCAGTGTTAGAGTTGTTTATATCAGTTGTCATAAACTTCACACACACAGGCAGGATAGGTTAGTCCTATAATCCTTTTGCAACTGAGGGTATACCAAAGTGAATGAAATAGCAAAGCGACAGCCAGAATGAAATGATGAGAGTCTCACCTGGTATGGAATATTCATTTATTCATTTATATGTGTATTTGATTATTTGTTTGTTTATCTAATTATTGATGAATTTATCATCATTATCATTGTTATTACTATTATTACTATTGTTATTATTACTATTATTATCAATGTTATTATTATTATTATTATTATTATTATTATTATTATTATTATTATTTCTATTATCATCATTATCATTTTCATTATTATTATTATTATTGTCATTATTGTCATTATTGTCATTATCATCATTATCATCATTATCATCGTCATTATCGTCATTATCGTCGTCGTCGTCGTCGTCGTCGTCACTATTTCTATCATTACTATTATTATCGTTACTATCGTTACTATTTCTATCGTTTCTATCATTACAATCATTATTATCATTACTAGCATTACTGGCATCATTATTGATCATTATCATTATCATTGCTACTACTATTATCTATTTATTCATTCGTTTATTTATTATTTATTTATTTATATTCATTTCGGGTGGCCTGAAATTCTTCCCATCCTCTTCTTTTTTCCTTTTGGCTCTCGCCAACCGACAAGACCCATTGACTCGTTCTTCAATGAGAAGTCAAAAAACATTCCCACATCCTCAACCACTGTAATTTTCTCTCTTTTAATATTCGGTCCGCCATTTGGGGTGCAAATTATATCTTATTTCATATTCCTAGGAATTGCTGGTCATTACCCAGTGACTCTCACAGTGGCTTCTGACCGGCCTTCTTGATACCTTCTAGTTCATTTGATTCTGATGGTGAACTTTATTTCGTTTATCCTAATTTGGCGGATGTTTTTTTTTTTCGATTGTGTCCCTAAATGGTTGATTTGTAGTTGATCATATTTTTTTCATTTTTTTCTGATTTTTTTTTATCATTATCAATCTCTGATGTATGTATATATATATATATATATATATATATATATATATATATATATATATATATGTATATATATATCTATATCTAGATAGATATATATGTGTGTGTGTGTGTGATCCATTCTGATGTCTGATCTTGTTTAACCTGACGGATACTTTTTGTGTCTATGTCCCTAAATAGTTTATTTGTAGGTAATAATTCTTATATAAATTTGTTCCTCTAATTTTCTCTTTTTTTTTTTTTTTTTTAAGTTTATCCTGATGTCCAAGGCAGACCACCTCACCTCTTCCTATCATCCAAACTCGCTCTTTCATTTCTTCTCCATCGTCTTTTCCTTCCCTAATGGTGATCCAGATGAAATT
>NC_134790.1:13368771-13376271 GCF_046742065.1 Oratosquilla oratoria
AAATCCTTTATCGACTCAAATTCTTTACTTGATCTTTCATCAAACTTTACCCTCACGTTCTCTATGCACCATTGACGAATGATAGTACACCAAAATGGGAGAAAGACGACAAGGAAGAGGAACAAGAAAGGAAAGAGCGATAGTACATCAAAATGGGAGAAAGACGATAAACAAGAGGAACAAGAATAAGAAAGAAAAGAAAAGTAAATGAAGAGATTTCAACGCCAACTTACATAGGCATACTCGTACATAAATCAACAGTTAATGAAATTCAAGAACCTAAACGATGTTAAGATCATTCTAACGACATTTGCTCACGTTGCTTTTGCCACAGTGACGTGGTTCTAGGAAACAAAATATTAACTAAGAAACGAGAACCTAGTGACATGAAATAAAAAACAAACAATAAGGTGACAGAGACAATTAAATTTATTATCTGTAGTTATTGTGACAGATAAAGATCTATCCATCTATCTGTCTATCTACCAAGGACTTTTTCTACCTTATAAGGGAGGTAGCCATGCCAAGAGGCACATACCCCCTCCCACCCATTCCACTCCCATCCACCATCCTGCCTCCGCCTCATCTTAGCTCCTCGTGGATGACGGGTCATCCCTGTATCCCGCCCACTACCCTAATTCACAAGCATTGCAGCAAGGCACAGTACATCCATGGCAAGGCCTCTTCACTTAATCGGCGATCCTCCCTCACAGTCTCCTCATGCGAAAAATAGAGAAGACGGGGGGGAAATCCCTTTGGGCTGCGCCCAAATATCATTCACACATAACCACACACTACTTCTTCCCAGATGGACTTAAACTGGACGAATTTAGATTTAAGAAGGGAATAGACAAGAATTGTTTTACTAATAGGGTGGTCAACGAATGGAACAGACTTAGTAACCATGTAGTGAGCGCTGAAACTATCAGTTGTTTTAAGAAACGGTTAGACAACTTTATGGATGGGGATGACAGGTGGTAATGGACATGGAACTGCCTAGTGTAGGCCTCATGGTCTCTTGTAGTCTCCTTCATTCTTATGTTCTTATGTTCTCCCCCAATCCTTTTATCTTTCTCTAAATAGATATAGAAAAAAAAAAAAATAGTGAGCGGTTCGAACCCCCAAATTTAGGTCGTGACGTCGCTAACCACATATAGTCCAAGATCCTAAGAAGGCTGTCATGCCAAGCCACCACGCAATGCAGCTATTGAGTGGCATGTTGGAAAACTTCGCATCGATAAATTTATTCATGTATGTCTGTATATATCGATTTAGTGATTTAATTATTTCCCGATTTATTGATTCATTAATTTATCAATATTTTGATATATTAATTCATCAATTGCTCAATACAACCTTGTATTGATTGATCAATTTATATTTTACTTGTAATTTTATCTATATATATTTCTACTCGTTATTTTTTATCTTTTTATCTATCTGTGTATGTATTCACCCATTACTTTATCTTTTTTTTATATTTCTATTTCTATATTTCATCTATTTGTCTATGTACCTATCTACCTGTTTACCTATTTAGCTCCTTAGCTATTCATCTGTTCATTTATTCATCTATTAATCTGTTTATTCATTCATTCATCCATTTATCTATTCATCTATTCGTCTTTTCACTTATTCATCTATTCACTTATTCGTCTATTCACTTATTCATCTATTCATCTGTTTATTCATTCATCCATCCATTCATTCATTCATCTATTTATCGATTCATCTATTCATTCATACATCCATTCATGTATTCATCATTTCATCTATCTATCTATTCGTCTATTCATCTATTCGTCTATTCATCTATTCGTATATTCATTCATTCATTCACTCATTCATTAATTAATTAATTAATTCGTCTTCATTTATTCATCTATTCATTCATTCATTCATTCACTCATTCATTCACCCATTTACCCAATCATCCACTCGTTCATTCATCCATTCATTCGTCCATCCCTTCATCTATTCATCCATTTATCCATTTCCCTGTTCCCCTGTTCATCTCTTCACCTATTTACCTACTCATCCATTCATCTAGCCATTCATTTTTCATTCATTTATCTAGTCATCTCATCTGTTCATCTGTTCATCTGTTCATAATTTTCATCCATTTTATTCATCCATTCAACTTCTCATCTATGCATGAAATCATCGTTTCATTGGTCCATCAATTCATCCATTCTTCATTTCATCCATTTTTCAATTCATCGTTTTATAATTCTAAGATTTTTTTTATTTTGTTTTCTTTATCATATATGCTTACCTACTTATTAGATTACTAATGTACTTATTTGTTTATATATTGACCTACATATTCATTAAACAATTTAAGTGGTCTTCTGTTTGTGTGTTTGTTTGTGTGCTTGTGTACTTGTCTGTTTGTGTGTTTGTTTGTGTGTGTGGTTTCTAATCTCTTTATCTCTTTCTCTCACGGTTTATCTCACGGTCTCCCTATCCTCTATCACCTTACTTCTATTTCTTCTGTCTCTCAGTCATTCCATCTATGTCTCTACATTTCATCATTCTGTCTATTTCTCTACTCTCTTTTTCATATCTGTTGTTTCTGTCATCCTTTCTTACTTTCTGCTTATTCGTCTATATTTCTATACCAGTAACTTACTAGATTCTCTCTCACTATCTTTATCTCACTATCTTATCTCATTGTCTCTCTAAACCTCTCTTTGTTTCTTTATCTCTACATCAAACTTTCTATCGCTCTATATCTCTCATTCTATCTCCCTACTTTTCTAATAATATTTTTTCTCTTTTTCTTCCTATGTCTATCTCTCTATCTCTATTTCTGTATCTCTTTTTCTCTATATCTCTCAGCCGATCTCTCTATCTCTCTTTCTATTACTTTATTGTTCCATCTCTATTCTTCTCTAACATTCTGTCTTTATATTTCTATTTATTTGTTATCTATCTCTACCTTTCTATCGTCTTATCTCTTTCTCTGTACATAAGATCTAAATTTAGTCTCGACAACATCCACAGCTATAGAATGTTCCAGGCTAACTGTTTTTGACCAGCACCAGCACCATTATCACCAGCACTCCCACTCCCACCACTCCCACTCCCACCACAACCACCAACACCAGCACCACCAGCACCACCAACACCACAACCACCACCACCATCACCATCACCCCTACCACCAGCACCACAACCACAACTACCACAATCACAAGAACAACAACAACCACAAACACCACAGTCACAACCACAACAACAACCACAACCACCACGCATGACCAACACCACAACAACCATAACCACAACCACGACCAACACCACGACCAACACCACAACCAACACCACAACCACGACCAACACCACGACCAACACCACAACCAACACCACAACTACCACAACCACCACAACCACGACCAACACCACAACCACAACCACAACCACGACCAACACCACGACCAACACCACAACCAACACCACAACCAACACCACAACCACCACAACCACGACCAACACCAAAATCACAACCACAACCACGATCAACACCACAACCACAACAACAACAACCAAAAACACAACAACAACCACAACAACAACAACCACAGCCACCACCACGGCCAACACCACAACAACAGCCACAACCACCACCACGACCAACACCACAGCCAGAACCACAACCACAACCACGACCAACACCACAGCCAGAACCACAACCACGACCAACACCACAGCCAGAACCACAACCACGACCAACACCACAACCAACACCACAACCACAACCACAACCACCACAACCACCACAACCACCACCACCACCACAACCACAACCACCACAACCACCACAACCACCACCACCACCACAACCACCACCACCACCACCACCACCACCACCACCACAACAACAACAACAACAACAACCACGACCAACACTACAACAACCACAACAACAACCACAGCCACCATTGCGACCAACACCATAACAACAGCCACATCCAGAACCACAATCACAACCACGACCAACACCACAGCCAGAACCACAACCACGACCAACACCACAGCCAGAACCACAACCACGACCAACACCACAGCCAGAACCACAACCACGACCAACACCACAGCCAGAACCACAACCACGACCAACACCACAACCACAACTACAACTACAACCACCACTCCCACCATAACCACCAACACTACCACCACCATAACCACCACAACCACCACAATCACCACAACCACCACCAACACTACCACCACAACCACCACAACCACCACAACCACCAACTCCACCACCAACTCCACCACCACCAACTCCACCACCACCACCACCACCACCAACTCCACCACCAACTCCACCACCTCCACCATCTCCACCATCTCCACCACCACCTTTAGTTTCTTTCACCAGATGTTACGGGGTGCTAGACTGTTTAAGCCAGGGGGTACTGAGGTCGGACAAGGTCTTGGATTTAAACTTGGACCTGAAAATTCTTTTCTGGCTGACGCCTAAGACGGAAGCGTTCTGGTCTCGCATTTGCTTAGTTGTGGATTCAAATCCCGCAGTGCTCTCCGATTCCCAACAGTAACTGTAGTCACCTGACCCAACAGGCCAAGCGAATAAGAGGGTAAAGGTGACGGCTTCGGCCGCAGCTACTCAGAGCCTTCTGCTGAAAATTTAAGATCGATCTATTGAAGTTCGGTGACTCTTTTAATGATTTTATTCTTGTTAACAACAAGGGATTTTATTTGTGTTCGGTGTGATCTCCCTTGGGCGTTGGAGGAAGAAAAAAAAAAAAAAAAAAAAAAAAAAAAAAGTATCGCGCGGGAATTGTCATTGTTATTGACTACTTTACCAGCGCTTCTATCCTTAGGGACCGTCTCGCTCCGCTATCGTACATTGTTTTACTATTCCATATATCTAGGCGAATAAAGCTTTATCCGTAGTCCAAGGGTCCTTTGCCTATTTATGCTCAAGCCCTCACAGCCCATCGACGTTAGTTTATATTTCAGTTTAATCTCGCCCTTCGACATTCGTGTCAGTCCACAAAGTGGCCTGATGGCCGATTCATTACCGAGGACAAGACAAATGCTCTCTTTACCAAACGAAAGTTGGCCATTCGGTTGCATCATTACGAAAATTAGCCGGCCAACAACAAAGTCCAACCTGTTTAAATGCCCTCAAATCACACCCATTCTTCGTGAGGAACCTCCCTAGCTCCGGTTCCAAAACACATAGAGGAAGGTCCTCTTCGTATATCAACCTCTTAGGCTCGATTGCGCCTCCGACCGAAAAAACTTCGAAGCGTCTCGAGGTCTTCCGCGTCACGGCGGAACTGCAGAAACCTCAAAGATTTTCGAAATCCTCCTGGATCCTGAGCTTCCAGCCCCAGGGGTCGAGGTACCGGGGTCGGGGCTGGGTACTCCAGACAGCCATTACACAGAGCCTACCGCCCAATAAATAGCAAAATAATCGCCCCATTCACACCCACAACTGCGCAGACCCATTTAGATAGAGACCAGTTAAGGGAGAGGGATGACCCATGCTTTGCCTTATGGGGGATAATAGTGGGTTACAGGATAGGGGGGCGGACTTCCCCTGGTGGCGGTCTTTGATGCATGGAGGGGGAGGGGGGAGGGGGAGGGGGAGTAGGAGTATTATGAAAGATGACTGGGAGGTGGAACGGGATTGTGGGAGGGAAATGAAGGTTGTGGTTGGATTGTGGGATAAGACATCATATATATATATTATGTATGTATGAATGTATATATGTATGTATGTATTATGTGTGTATGTATTATGTATGTATGTATGTGCGTATGTATGTATGCATATACATATATTGGGTGGGTAGAGGAAACAGTGTAATATTAATGTAAGCTTATTTCTGACCATTTTCCTATAAGTTTTCTCTTGTATTTCCTGTTCCCGACTCCATCAACTCATCAGAATGCCTATATATGCACATACATACGTATATATATATATGTATATATATATATATATATATATTTAATATACATATACTCTTTATATATGCGTGTGTATATATAATATATATGTGTATATGTATATATATATACATATATATATATACATATATATATAATATATATATATATATATATATATATATATATATATATATATATATACTGTATATATATGTACAACACTGAATGGATCCCAGTGATTAGAGATAGATTTTAACAACCACAATGCACTTTAATTCTAAGCCTCCATCGGGTCCCTCGATATTGATGGCTAACATGAAAAAATTTAAATGCGGTACTGCCAAGGACTCGAACCCGGCTAGTGCATGACAAGTGCTTTAGTGACTTACCTATTACGCTATCAAGAATATATATATATATATATTATGTATATATATCATATATATATATATATATATACATATATAATGTATATGTATTATATATATATATATATATATATAATGTAACACACACAACTGTATTCATATGTATATAGACATGCGTATATATCATCATTACTTAATGCAAAATTCATGTATGTATAAAAATATTTAAAATAGAAATAATTTATTGGTATATAAAAGTAATTATGACCGTTGGTTCGTATTGATCCAATACCCGCACATTAATTTCATCTCGGGTCCACAAATATTGGAAGAGTTGGCCCAACTACTTGATGTAATCGACTTGAGTTGGTCCAATTGGTCCACAATTTGCTCACCGTGGACCAGATATCGTTCGATGGAGTGTGAGATAGAGTTTGGTGTTAAATCATAAATGTATGATTGAAAGACAAGTCAATAGATTTATAATTGCAGAAATGTAAATTTGTGGATTAATAGATCAGTACCATTGTAGAGTTGTGGGAGTAGAATTGTGGAATTATAGAATTGTGGAATTGATGATTGTAGAATTATGGAAGTGTTAACAAGGGACGAAAATAAAATAGAATGTGATTCTTTAATGATGGGAACGTGAAGAATCAATTAACGTGATGTGAAAAAAAGACAAAAAAAACAAACAATTAAAATACAATGAAGGTTTAGTTGAACTAAGAAGATATCAATTAAGCCTAGGATTAAGCTGAAGCATATTCATCTTTAAATATGTCTGGGGTTTCATCTGAATTTTCTTGATATTAAAAAGTAGATAAATACATAGAAAAATAGAAAGATGAATAGTTGAAAAACGAATAAAGAAGTGGATATGTAAATAGATGAATGGAAAATAGATAAATAAATAAATATGTAGGAATAATTGACATCTACGCGTTAATAGGAAGAGTACAAATCCTTAATACAACAGAGCCTTTTTATCAGATTAATAAAATCGTCTGACGACAAACAGAAAACATATACAGAAACGAACGCAAATTGTAGAAAGGATGAACATCAATCAGGAGAATACGCCGGGAGACGCGTTGCTTCAGTTATCAATTTATTTATTAATGAATTTATTTTATCCATTTCATAATATATTTTCTGTGATAACATCCTATCCATTCATTTATTTACCCAAATTCAT
>NC_134790.1:13386271-13388771 GCF_046742065.1 Oratosquilla oratoria
TAATATACATACATACAGATTTATATACAAATAATAGTAATAATAAAACCATAAAACAGCAAATACAAGGGAGCATAACCATGTGGCCAAAACGTCCACAGGACATGTGGCACAATTAGGAGCCATGGTACTGCTTTACTATCCTATTGATTAAGAAATTATCTAGTTTATATATATATGTATATATATGTATATATATGTATATATATATATATTTATACATATATATGAATATATATATATGTGTGTGTGTATATATATACATATATATATATATTATATATGTATATGAATATGTATGTATGTATATATTATATATATTTATATATATATATTTATATATACATTTATATATATATATATATATATAATGTATACATATATAATGTATACATAAATATGTTATTGAACTTAGGAAGTAGGTTGTCTTCAATGCATTTCTTATTAAATAACACAGCAAACAGGGCGTTAGTTATCTTCTTTTTGAGACATTCTATTTTTCTAATAAATTTTCTCTTTGAAGGAGGGAGAGGGTATACAATACTTCCAAACGAGTCCATGAGTGGGTAGGAAAACTAACATTTTACGACGTTTCGCCTATGCATTAGGCATCTTCTGGTAGTTTATTCAGACAAGCTACATACTAATATATTACAAAGATTGATACATGGGGAGAGATCTATGGGCTATGACAGTTCATCCTTGCCAGCCCGCTACTGGTGACCCATACAACCCTAGGGTCCCGCACATATTTTGTTGTATGTTAATAAGTGGCATATAATTTCTGATCATCATCGCCTCCATGCATTTTAGTTTTTTGTTATTATTATTCCTGGGAACTATCATTGTGGTCTTGTTTAGGTGTTCTCTTGATATGTTGTTCTTGTGAGATTTTGTCATGTATGATTTTATTGCCCTGATTTGCATGTGGTACGTGAGTCTTTGCGAAAGTGTTTGTGTTGTGTACCTGATATACTCATCTGTTAAAATTACAAGTATATTTGTACACAACATTGCTCTGTTTTAATTTATCCTTTTGTGCTGCCAAATCATTCTTCATGACTAGGGATGATGTTCTGAGGTTCCTGTGATAAATTATCAAATTAAGCTTATAATTCTTTCTATGGCATATCCTGTTAAAAATGACGGCAAAAGAATCAATGATACACTTCTCGTGAGATTTCAAACTTTCGAAAACTAGATTTCTGGTACGGGAAGATAGAATGAATCAAATTTCCAAGACTCATAGGAAACACGAAGATTATAATGATCACAAAAATAAAGATCACAACAAATAAAAATACAAGAAATTAGACCAGAACATAATAGACATCAAGACTTACATGTGTGTGTGTAGATGTGTGTGCTAGTGTTTGTTCATTTGTGTTTGTGTGTGTATGTGTGTGTGCGCGCGTGTGTGTTTCTGCATGTGCGTGTTTGTATGTGTATGTATGTGTTTTTCTGTGTGCCTGGTTGTGCGTGTGTGTTTGTGCGTGCGCGTGCGCGTGTGTGTGTGCGTACTTCTATATGTGCGTGTAGGTATGTGTGTGTGCATTTGTGTTTGTTTGTTTGTGTGTGTGTGTGTATGTGTGTGTGTGTATGTGTATGTGTGTGTGTATGTGTTTGTATGTATGTGTGTGTGTATGCATGGGCATGTGCGTGTGGACGTGTGTTTGTTTGAATATTTGCACATATGTGTATATGTTTATGCTAGTACATGCAGGTGTGTTTGTATGTGCGTACATGCATGTGTGTATTCGTGTGCGTGCATGTGTGTATGTGTGTGTAAGCGCGCGCGTGTGTTCGTGTGTGCGTGTGTGTTTGTTAGATTCACTATGGTCATGGATCATGTGCTGGACTTGTGTTCGACAACTGTTACCCTCCTGAATGAGAGCTCATATGGGCCGAGGGAGAAGCTGGCGGCTTGGAATGTGTTAATCTTTTCCAAGCCCAAGTCGGGGACCGATCTCTGGACCACTGAGTTGGTAGAGCAAGACCCAAACACATCACAAACCGTGGGCGCGAGCGCGCGCGTGTGTATTTGTGTGCGCACCTGTTTGCGTGTATGTGTATGTATGTGTATATGTGCGTATGTTCGTGTATGTGAGTGCGTACATTCGTTCGTGCGTGCGTGCGTATGTGTATATGTGTGTGTGTGTGTGTGTGTGTGTGTATGTGTGTACGTGTGTATGTTCGTGTGTGTGTGTACGTGTGTATGTTCGTGTGTGTGTGTCCTTGTGTGTATCATTTGTGAAAACTGTGAGTATTCATGTCGATATATTCCTGTGTTTAAAAATGAAAAAGAAAAAAAAAACAATAAAAAACAAATTTATAAACGCGTGTATTTTCATCATTGCCATTAGCTGAACCATTTGTCGATAGTCGAAAGAATCACACAAGATATTTACATGTACACAGTTACTAAATTACTAATCATTTTATCTTAATCCGATAACCAAAGCACAGAAGTACCAATGAATAGCATAATGATTATCTTTTT